>NW_026991824.1:0-159035 GCF_029215605.1 Mirounga angustirostris
CAACCAGGGTGATCTTATTAAAAATTATATTGCCTCATGTTACTACTCTGCTTAAATCTTGGTTGGAATTGTATTCTAATTTCTTACCATGGTAAACAAGGCCCTATATGATCTTGTCCTTACCTCCTTAATGAACTTACCTGCTACTTCCTCCTTTTTTGTTACTCTGCTTCAGCCATACCAGATTTCTTGCTCTTCCCTTAACTTGTTGCTGCTTCAGAGATTCAGATTTGCTATTCCTTCTGCTTGGAATATACTTTGCCCAGGTCTTCACATAGATTGTCATCTCTCATTCTTTAAGTCTGTATTCAAAGGTTGCCACCTCAAAAAGTCTTTCTTAATGAAACCAGAAGCTGTTTTTGGTTTTTTTTAAAGATCAACAAAGTTATCAATTTTGTCGATAAACTTTTAACCAAATTCATCAAAAGAGAGAGAGGACTCAAATAAACAAGATCAGAATGAAAGTGGAGAAATAACAACCAACACCACAGAAATGCAAAGGATTATAAGAATATTATGAGAAATGACATACCAATATATTAGACAACCTAGAAGAAATGGATAAATTTCTAGAAACATATAATCTCCCAAACTGAATCAGGAAGAAATGGAAAATTTGAATAGACTGATTACCAGCAGTGAAATTGAATCAGTAACCAAAAAAAACTCCCAACAAACAAACGTTCAGGGCCAGATGGCTTCACAGGCAAATCCTACCAAACATTTAAAGAGTTAATACCTATGCTTCTCAAACTGTTCCAAAAAATAGAGGAAGAAAAGCTTCCAAATTCACTCGATGAAGCCAGTATTACCCTGATACCAAAACCAGATAAAGACACTACCAAAAATGCAAAGAGAGCTACAAGCCAGTATCTCTGATGAACATAGATGCAAAGATCCTCAACAAAATATTAGCAAACAGAATCTAACAATACATTAAAAAAATCATTCACCACGATCAAATAGGATTTATTCCTGGGATGCAAGGGTAAATACTAAAGTATTCACAAATCAATCAACATCATACATCACAACCACAAAGGAAGGATAAAACCCATGCAATAATTTCAACTGATGCAGGCAAAGTTGTGACAGAGTACAACATCCGTTCATGATAAAAACCCTCAACAAAGTAGGTCTAGAGGGAACATACCCCTCTTCTCTCACAGTTTGAGGATTTCTTTAGTGGATTACTTGGATTTCTTTCTCTTTATTTTTTGCATATATATTACCAGATTTTGATTTGTGGTTACCATTAGGTTTACATGTAACATCTATACACATATTGCAGTCTTTATTAAGTTGATGGTTCCCCTTAAGTTTGAACTCATTCTAAAAGCACTAAATTTTTACTCCTCTCTCCCCACATTTTAGGTGTATGGTGACATACTTTACATCTTTTTATTTTGTGACTCCTTTGACTAGTTTTTGTAGATATACTTGATTTTACTGCTTTTGTGCTTCTTATTCCTGCTTATGGTCTTTTCTTTTCACTCAAAGAATCTCCTTTAACATTCCTTGTAAGGCTGGTTTGGCTGTACTGAATTTCTCTAACTTTTTTTGTCTGGGAAACTATCTTTCCATTTATTCTCAATGAGAGCCTTGCTGAATAGAGTATTTAGTTGCAGGTTTTTTTCTTTCAGCACTTTGAATATATCATGTCACTCCCTTCCGGCCTGCAAAGTTTTTGCTGAAAATCACCTGATAGCCTTATGGGGTTTCCCTCGTACGCAACTAGTTTCTTTTCTCTTGCTGCTTCAAGAATTCTCTTTCCCACTACTTTGTGCCATTTAAATTGCTCTGTGTCTTGGTGTGGACCTCCTTGGGTTGGTTTTGTTGGGGGCCCTCTGTTCCTCTTAAATCTGGATCTCTGTTTCCTTCCCCAGATTTGGGAAGTTTTCAGCTATTATATCTTTAACTACATTTTCTGCCCCCTCTTCTCTTTCTTCTGGGATCCTTATTATGCAATGTTATTATGCTTGATGGTGGTGTTGAGTTCCCTAAGTCTAGTTTCATTTTTTGTTATTCTTCTTTCTCCCTCTTTGTTCAGCTTGATCGCTTTCTGTTACTCTCCCCTCCAGGTCACTGACCCATTCTTCTGCTTCCTCCAGCGTGCTGCCTCTTTTCCATCCAGTGTATTTTTAATTTCAGTTATTGAGTTTTTCATCTCTGATTGGTTCTTTTTTATGTTCTCTATCTCTTTGTTGAGAGTCTCATTGAGGTTCTCCACTCTTTTCTCAAATTTAGTGAGTATCTCTATGACTACTACTTTAAATTCTCTATCAGGCATTTTACTTACCTCCATTTCATTTAGCTCTCTTGCTGTGATTTTGTGCTGTTCTTTTATTTGGGACATACTCCTCTATCTCTTTATTTTGTCTAATTCTCTGTTTCTTTGAGTTAGGAAAGTCAGCTACATATCCTGCTCTTGAAGGTAGTGGCCTTATGAAGAAGAGTTCCTGTTGTGCCCTGCAGTGCAATGTCCCCTGTTGCCCAGAACCTGATGCTTCAGAGGCGTCTCCTATGTGTGTTGTATGTGCCTTACTGTTGTGGCTGACCTGTGTTTGTCTTTAGTCCAGTCATCTGCAATGGCTCTCTTTGTCTGTTGTGGGCAGGGTTTGGTCTCTGTGCTGTTAATAGGCCAGCCTGAGGCCCTCCTGGGCTTGAGTTTACTCAGATCAGCAGTTTGCCAGAGCTTCAGTCTCACTGAACTGTAGGGTACTTTCCCTGTGTTGTCACCCGAGGAGCTTTTGTTGGGGGGTGGGGCCTGCAGTCAGACCATATGTCTGCCCCCAGCCCACTGCTGGGGCTGCAGACAAACTGGTGTATGTGGTTTTCTTGCCCTCTCCCCAGGGCAGGAGTCACTGTGGAGTGGTGCTGGCCCCTGTTAGGGCTGCTTGCACACTGCCAGGCTTGTGATGCGGCTTTGGATGGACCCTGGCTGAGGGTGTGTTGAAGTGGGCAGGTCCGCAGGAGAATGCAGGGGTGAGGCATACGGTGTTAGCAAGCTAAGTGAAGAGTATTCATGCTGGATCCTGCAGTTGTCTAGATATTTAGACTGGGGGGCGGGGCGCGGGGGAGGGAAATTGCACCCACCAGCTCTTTTGTTCTTGGAGAAATCTCCTAAAGATCCCTATACCCCCAGCACAAGTTGCAAGATCAGGAAATCAGTCTCCTTCCAGGTGTCTTTCAAACTGCTGCTTCTGGGCTGTATTTTGAGTCCATTCCTTGAAGCGTCATTAGAGTGCCTGGTACAATCCTTTTCACGAGGCTCTGAAACTGTCCTTCCTTACAGAAGACAGTGTTTGGCCTCTCTGCCTAATGTCAGAGCTTTGGGGCAAGCAGGAAAGGAAATTTTTACCTGTGGAGGATAAGGATGAATGACTGTGGTTGATTATATCAGTAACCAACAACATCAGAATGGAGGAAAGTAAAATCCTCTTTTTGGGTAGAATATGCAAAGGTTACATAAGGATTACATCAGTTTCCCTTTAGGATAGTAACATATTATGTATGATATATGAGTGCTTTTCTATAAAGTATATAATCTCTGACATACATTAAATTAATAACACTTTTACCAGAATGTAACAACCAATGAGGGTGAAACTTGTCTGATTTCACAGTTCTTCCCTTGTAGCTTTTATGATACTATTGAGCTAATTGTGAAAGATGGAATATTAAATAAAGTTTATTTCTAGTAGTGTTTCCTTTGTAGGGTAAGAAAAAAAGAAAACAAAATAGTTTAAAAAGGCATCTTGAATTTGCTTATTCATTCACCTTTGATTTTCCTGAATTCTGTGGCTGGCTTTGAGAAGAGTCAAAAGCATTAGCAGAGGAGGTTGGTCACTTGATTTCTAACATGGATGCATAAGTACCTGAGAACAATGAATGGTTGTAGCTTGGTTTCTTGGTAATTGAAATGACGGCGCAATATTTATAAATGAACATAAGCAGAAATTAGGGTAACTGTAAGCAATCCTAGCTGTCTCAGAAGTAAGGAACTTCTGGGTTTTATTTGTTTTAAGTAATTGGGAGAAAACACAGTAGCATAAGCACAGAAAGCTAATCTGGTGAGAAAGAATCCCACCTATCTTGGCAGATTGCACAAAAGGTATAAATTATATAATATATAATGTATAGGCATATAATATATATCAATCACACATTATATGTGTACATTATATATTAAGTGACATATAAGTATGAAATTATAGTCTAATATATAATTGAATATATCTTTCACATACATAAATCTAATATATATGTATGTATATATTAGATATATATCATTAGATCTTAAACTTCTTATATATTATTTACTTATATAGTCTAATGTATAATTTATATATTATATGTAATATATATAAAATATATAATATACATTTAAAATACAATATAAATATACAATATACATACAAATACAAATATAAAATATGTAATATATATTTAATATATGCATATTAATTATGTATAAATAAAGATATATGATAAACTTATGTCATTAATATATATCTTATTATATATTAGATTATATATTATATGTATCGTATATTACATATATATTGCATATATTAAATATTTATCATTAGAACTTAAACTTCTTCAGAAAATAATTCTACCTTAAGATATATTTTTCCTGATATTACTATAGCTAATATTAATATACTAATTATATTACATATTAATTAATACAGTAAAAAAGTAGATATTAATAAGAATATGTAAGACATAAGATTGATATTATATACTATAAATACTATTAATATATTAAGATATATATCTAATGATATCTAATATATAAATATATGTATACATACATGCATATGTGTATACACACATACATATACAAATCCAGAAAGACTATTGAATCTGTGTGAACCTAAGTTTTCACTCTAAGAAACTAGAAAAAAGGAAGCATGTACCCAAAGTGGAATGAAGGAAATGATTAAATTAGGAAAAGTTTAGTTAATCTAGTCCAACTTCACTTATAAACATTAGAAACAAAAGTGCTGAATAAGATGTCAAACCAAATCGAGTAATAGGTGTGTATGTATATAAGTATATAAATATAATGTGAAAATGCTAAGCGTTGGTAAGGTAGGGAACAACTGGAACTCTCACACACTGTTGCTTGGAATAGAAATTGATAAAACTACTTTGAAAAACTTTTGGCAAGCTTTAATAAAATCATAAATCGAAAAAATAGGTCTAAACCAGAAAAGGCCCTAGTACTATATTTAATAACATTTTAGTAATTCTCAAAACCATCACTCCAGGACCACCTGACACTTTCCTCACATTTTTCTGAACTGAAATTCCTTGTTGACAACAACAAACATGTACTAAATGTCAGTCATCAATGAGAAGTTGTCTAATGTGCTAGAAAGACACGATTATGAACGTGACCTAGTTTTTGCCATAAAGGGATTTACAGATAACTTGGGGTGACAGGCCTGAAATTACTAATAGAGCAGATATAAAAATGCTAGATGTTTTTACAAAGTGATATGACGAAAAATAAAAGGGAAGTAAAAAATTGCTTCTGCTCAGAGAGCTATAGACAGAAAGTGCAGAGAATACTTGCCCCGACGGTGATGTTTAAATCACGCCCTGCAGGATGATTAGAAGTTTTCCTTGCAAACTTAGTTAAGGGGGAGATGCAGAGACAAGAAAGTGCGTAGTATGTTGGAAGGGTATGTGTAAATAGTCAAAGAAGAGCCTGAGGAAGGATGGTGGGACTAAATTTCCTAACATATACGTTACAAAAAGAAGTAAAGCAGCTACTGTGACTTCCCAGTCCCACAAATTGCTTAAAATCTGTTGCTACAATAAATGATACGCATTTGCAAAAGTATATCATATCACTACTTAAAATTCTAGAGTTGGCACATATTACTAATATCACAAGAATATTGAATATTGAGTATCATAAGAAACTCCTCTTGTTTTAATTCAAAAGATTTAGGTCATTTTAGCAAGAAGATAATTTTGGCGAGGGTAAAATGAAATCTGAAATGCTATGTACGTGTGTGTTTTATATTCCTCATTACTTTGAGAAATTCACTGAATAAGAGTGTTTTTCTTTCCTGATATTTTTAGAGGCAGTTAACCCTACCTGTTGGCTGTTGAAACAAGTCGATGAGCTTTTACAGTGAAAGAAAAATAAAAGCCCAATAGATTGCTGAGAAGCTTAATGTCCTTAAAATTTTTTTAATTTCAGTTTTAAATTTGAATTCTTATTATACATGGCAGATATCCACTTGTGCTCGCCTAAGCCCAAAGAGGTAATTTATAATAAGGGTACTCCGGTACGTTGAGAATCCGAGGAGATGTGAACACTCAAGCCTCAGGATGAGTAAAAGCAAGGACTGAGTAAGAGTTCTGTGGTGTCTTCGTTCCAGTTGGCTCTCAGAAAGCCAAACGGCTAAGCCAGCCTGGCAGGGCTTGAGAACCCAGCAGCGGGGGCCCACTGCCCACTCGGCAAACACTCCTGGAAATAGACCATTCGGGAATGATTCTTCCTCCAGATAGATATTCTGAAGAAGCAAACATTTTGTTCTAGACACAGGCGAAGGAGTCTAAGGGTCTTACACACTCTATCTCACTAAATGTACACGACGTCTTTATCGGAGCACTTGGCTATAAAGTGAAAGGCATGCAAAGATAGCACAGGCGGAGTTCAGGCACTTTCTTTGTGTTTTGTTTGGGCAAATGTCTGACATACTGTTTGTCAGAAGCAAAAGGTAGAAGTTTCCAGGGAGCTGCCGTCCAGTGGCTATAAAAAGATTAGCACAAGCACTGTATTCGATGTGAACTCTTAGCCAACTAAAGCGAGTGGCAAATGAGAAGAATGTTCCAGACTAGATTCTGCGGAGGTTATGGTGAAAGTCACCTCTCTGGAGAAACCAAAGTCCCTGTTTGAATTTTAATGCAGGCTTTCTCTTTGGTGGTGTAGCAGAAGGAGAGGGATTTGAGTCACTGAGGGAGGTAGGGCCTCCAGAGTCGCTCTTCTGGCCGGGGAGGTACAGGGGGAGAGAGAGAGGGGGGGAGAACTCGGAGGGGCTGAGGAAACAGCCAAAAGTTGCATGGGGGAAGCGGGCCTGAAGCGCTACCCTAAGGACCGACACAAGAGCGTCCGATGAAAAGGCTCGTGTTTCCCAAGGGCTCTGGAATGCCCAGAGGAGAGAACACTGTACTTCTAACACAGGCTAATAGTAGCTAATGATAACTGACGTTTCACTTATCATGTGCCCGGCCTCACCGAATACCCTCTTGCTTTATTTCACTTAATTTTCAAAGTCTCCTAATAAGATCCGTTCACTCAATTTGCAGTTGAAGACATTGAGGCCTCGAGAAATTAAGCAACTCGCTCAAATAAGCGGGAGAATCAGAATTTGGACGTGGAGTCTGTGCTGTCGGGTCCCTGCCCGCCCTGTCACCAGATAGCCTCTCCGGAGCTAGAGAGTGGCAGATGTCCTGGATTAGCTTATAGCTTCTGCCTTGGAAGCTGCTGGCAGAACAAGGAGCAAGCCACAGACAGGTGGCCTCACAGAAAGCCCCAGCTTTGGGACCATTTGAATGGACTCCGATACTCCCTACAAACAGATGTCAGCATAAAGACTAGAAGAGCAAATCCAGTCCCTTCATCGGGAGAGGTTTACGCAGAAGTGTACTAAGTGATGACAGTTTCTCGGGCAGCACCATACCTTGGTGGAGCCCTGATTTGGTACCGTGTGAAAGACGTGGCAGCTTTACCGGGGTTATGAATTCCGATTTCTTCTAAATGGTTGGCAGTTTCGCAGGTCCTGTTTGCCAAAGCCATCGAGGCTTTTCTGGCAGTTAGTTATAAGAAAGAGTGCCCAGCCCTTTTGCAAGTGGGAATATTCTGCATTTGTGTGCCATCTACAATGAGATTAAAGCTATTTGTTCTTATTTCTCCTTTTATACGATAGGCTTAGCAAGGATACTCATTATTCTGAGCATGCATGACAAAATTATTAATTGAAATTAAGTAAGTTAATTTATAATATTTATAGGATTTATGTATTATGACTTTAAACAAATATGTCATTACTGTAAATAATTATTAATTATAATTAACAAACTTAATGATAACAGAAGGTAATTAAAGGTAACTAACACCGTAGAGCTGTGATTTCTCACATCCACATGTATTTTTTTCTTCTTTTGGGCATTTTTTATTTCCCTACTTGTATTCTGGTTACTTATATATGTCCCCCACTGTATTTTTGGCACCATTAGTCAGGAACTATAACTTCACTGTACATCCAGAATTTGTATCTCAGTGGTATTTTCCCCAGTTATGTCGAGTTCGTTTTTTGTTCCTCAAGCACACCACTTCTAAAGAATTTTGGAGATACTTATTTTATGTGTCTGAGTTTCCCGATCATAGCAATGCCTTCTGTTGCTTGTTTCTATTTCAGGGCTTTGTAAATTTGCTTTAGAGCAGGGTTTCCTAAACCAGACACTGTGCCACCTCCACAATTTTTGCCAAATAGATCCCCTGTACCATTAATATTTTCCTTAAGTAAATTCAGGACTTTATTTTGTTAATATTTTATTTATTTATTTGACACAGAGAGACACAGCGAGAGAGGGAACACAAGCAGGGGGAGCGGGAGAGGGAGGAGCAGGGAGCCCGATGCAGGGCTCGATCCCGGGACCCTGGGATCATGACCAGAGCCGAAGGCGGACGCTTAACGACTGAGCCACCCGGGCGCCCCTAAATTCAGGACTTTTATCTAAAATTTCATTTCTGAAGGAACTATGTAACTATTGCAAATGGGAAACCAGAACCACTTGCTTTAAGTTGTAGAAAATTTATACACTGCCAACAAACTCTGGCTTTATAGACTTACCTGCCACCCTTAAGTGAAATAAGGAGAGAGAGAGGGAGAGAGTAGCAATTACTGTGGAAGCATTAATCTGAGCACCAGATTAATGGCACTGGCACCAATCGGAGACTTTATCCTTGATGTAATAAAATTAATTACAAAGAAGCTTTAGAGGGAATACTTTTCTTATGGTCTAATGCTGTCATTACTTAATGCCACTTTGTTTACTACCCATAATCCTCTCACTTACAGCCATGGACCACTTTGGGAACATTCCTTATAACATGGACCCCAAACAGAACACACCATCAGACCTAAATTCCTAATTGTTTGATTTTTGACAAGTTAGTTAATTCCTTTAAGCTTGATTCCTCCGTGTGAAAAAGGGATAATACATTTATATTCAAGATCACTTTGAGAATTATATGAGGTAATGTTCACAATGTGTCTAATCCTGTGCCTGGAGTTTATTAAAAAACATTAATACCTTAGGGTGCCTGGGTGGCTCAATCAGTTAAGCGTCCAAGTCTTGATTTTGGCTCAGGTCATGATCTCAGGGTCATGAGATCAAGCCCTGTGTCGGGCTCCATGCTGAACGTGGAGCCTACTTAAGATTTTCTCTCTCCCTCTCTCTGCCCCTTCCCCCCACGCACATGTGCTTTCTCTCTCTAAACAAAAACAAAAACAAACACAAACCAAAGCATAAATACCTACTGTGTGCCAAGCACACCTCTGGGGGCTCAGGATCTAGAAGAGCACATGACAGAGAAGGACTCTGCTTTCATGGAACTTACATTCTGGTGAGGGACAAATTAACCATGAACAACTGAACAAAAGAGCAAGGTCATTCGAGGCAATATTGAGGAAAGCTCTGAAGTAAATAAAATGAAGCACTATGAAGGACAGTGACTGGTGTTTAGGGAATACTAATTTCCTTCCTAATTCTCAACTCTATATGGTTGGAATTCCATATATGTGGAAAAAGAGGAAGGCTATTGAGAATATGCTTGTCAACTGAGATAAGCAAAGGGCAAAAGACGGAGAATGAATAACAATTGCAGTTTAAAACATAATTAAATACATGGCCCAAATTTTGAATGTCTGTACTGCTCTAAAACTTGCCTTCTTAAATTATGTGCTATAGAACGTATGATCCTCTTAGAAACAGAGAACATTTCATTGTTCCATGACATTTCATTGTCATGGAAATGAAATGCAGTTGGGGCTTTATCACTTACTTTTGTCATGGTTGTGCTTTTAAAAAAAACACAACTTCAGGGCCGCCTGGGTGGCTCAGATGGTTGGGCGTCTGCCTTCGGCTCAGGTCGTGATCCCGGGGTCCTGGGATCGGGTCCTGGGATCGGGTCCTGGGATCGGGTCCCGCATCGGGCTCCCTGCTAGGCGGGGAGTCTGCTTCTCCCTCTGCCTCTGCCTCTCTCTCTCTCTCTCTGACTCTCATGAATAAATAAATAAAACATTAAAAAAAAAAAAACACAACTTCAGAACTTAATGTATTGTGTGTGATGAGTTTGATTTTAGGGAAGTTAAGAACATTCTGCCACAAAGTTCAGGCCCCTAAATATACTTTCAGCCAGCAAATTCTGATTTGGGCAGGGCTCGGAAGTCCGCGAGCTGATGATGACAGAATGGGAATAATTAGGTTTTGAACCTAAAACAAAGGATGGATTTATATGGAGAGAATCCGTTCTGAGATTTCTGAGACCTATTATCTGGCTTGTGAATGATAAATGAACTCATTTGAGGCATTGCAGATTGACTTTGGAGGGCCAGGAAAAAAGTTTTCCTCTTTTCCAATTCCTTCATCTCTTTGCTCCTCTAGTCATTTGCAATGACTTTGAATCCTGTTGCTCTTACTGGACTCTGTTAACATCCTTCCGATGTCTACATGACTTAATTACTGAAATTAAGAATTTGAAGAATCAGTTAAGAGTATCTAGTTGGAGACAGGATACCCAATTAGGAAGTACAGAAGGCAGCTACTCTGCTCCTAGCGTCCTTCATTTCAGTCCTAATTGAATTCTGCTTTTCCTTCTCAAGTAACAATAAATCTTTTGATCTCTGTGAAAGAAGCAAAGATCAAGCTGATCCTCAGAATGAATCTCCTCCTTCCTCCACTTCTTCAAAGATCTACTTAAATTTGAGTGGCACGTATTTTTTTTTAATGTTTTCCAATGCAATTACCAGTCACAAAAGAAAATTACTTCCTTTATTATCATAACTGAAAAACACCATTTCTTTTTTCTTCCAGCATTTTCATGTTACATTTTAAATCAATGAAATTCATGTAAACTTAACTTTTTTCTCTGATAATTCATAGTAAGGGGCTTTCACAGTAATGCCACAAGTAGTTGCTTTTTATTTTCCTGTGTAAGAACCCCTACCACTAAAACAAGTCGTTCAGTGCTGTTCATAATCTCCTTTAGAAACATAATGACTTTTATCTCCCAGAACAGCAATTAAGAATGTTTAACAGACTAGATGATGTAGTGGAAAAAGCTGTGGTCTATCTACTTCTGACCCCAGTATTTACTATTTGTCCTTCAGCAAGTGAAATCGGAATTCTGAATCCCAAATTCCATATCTGTAGAACAATATTTTATCCATCATTCTATTTGTTTTTTTTTTTTTTTAAGATTTTATTTATTTATTTGACACAGAGAAAGAGAGAGAGAGAGCACAAGCAGGGGGAGCAGCAGAGGGAGAGGGAGAAGCAGGCTCCCCGCCGAGCAGGGAGCCCAATGCAGGACTCGATCCCAGGACCCCGAGATTATGACCTGAGCCGAAGGCAGATGCTTAACGACTGAACCATCCAGGCGTTCCCCCCTCCCACCATCATGCTATTTGGAGGGAGACTCAAATGTGGAAATACAAATGTGCTGCTTTTAAACTGCCAAGACCTCTACAAGTAAGTTTTATTATTACCACGGTGCTAGAAGAAAAACATGCTAGGGCTCATAAAGCCTAGCAGTGGTTAATCTCATTTTTTAGTGCTTACTTTATACAGCTACTTGCATTCATTTGAATGCATTCAAATGTCATTTTGAGAGCTCGAAATGTGCTGTATCAGTTCTGCTCTAAACAAATCCAGGAGATGACCACTGAGATTCCAAATGCAGCAGGAAAGAGCAGTTCAGATCCACCTTTACTTACCCACACTTCATCAGTCTTGACATATGTATCAAGGTACTCCTTTAAAGACTTCATGAAAATTTACTTCTAGAAATAATGACACAAGTGATACACCATCCATAAGGTCAATTCAGGGACAAATCTGTGTTAACATTTTGAGCTCAACCTGCCTCACATAATCCACTTCTTTCACTCATTGTCTCTTCCACCAAACCTACCATGCAGGAAAACCTCTGACACACAAAGCTCCTGGAGATTTGGTCTTTGTGGCTGTGTCATCTAGACAGCTCTCTGAAATCTTGATTAGTTCGGGGATTTCAGGTCTTTAGCAAATTGGAGACCCTTACAAGGCTGAAATCATGTTGCATTTTATTTGGTGGATTAAGGTGAAACTAAGTAGAGCTGAGTGAAGAAAAGATGTCAGAAAACAGAGCCTAATAGGTAATGAGACACTGTGATGGTTAATTTTTTATGTTAACTTGGCTATGCTATGGTGCCCAATAGTTTGGCCAAACACTAGTCTAGATGTTGCTGTGAATGTATTTTTTAGGTGTGATTAACATTTAAATTAGTAGGCTTTGAGTAAAGCAGATTACATTCCTTAGTGTGTGGGGGCCCCATCTAATCAGTTGAAGGCTTTAAGAGCAAAGACCAGTTTTCCATAGGAGAAGAAATACAGCCTCAAGACTGCAAAATAGAAACCTTGCTTAAATTTCTCATTTATCTGACCAGCCTGGAATTTGGGCTCAAGATTGTAACATCAACTCTTACCTGAATTTCAAGCCTGCCAGCGTGCCCTACAGATTTCAGACTTGCCAGCCTCCACAATTGTGTGAGCCCATTACTTTTTTAAGATTTTAATTAATTAATTAATTAATTAATTAATTAATAGAACATGCAAGCAGGGGGAAGGGAGAGAATCTCAAGCAGACTCAACACTGAGCATGGAGCCTGATGTGGGGCTCAATCTCAGGACCTGCACCGAAATCAAGAGTTGGATGCTAAACTGACTGAGCCATCCAGGCACCCCATGTGAGCCAGTTTCTTACATTGAAGTGTATGCTTGTTTTCTCTCTCACCCCCCCAAATAAAAGGGGGAAAGTAGATAATGTAAATTCATTCCCTGTGTAGTCTTTTCAAACTTCACCTACTTCTAGTTTTCCAACATTTGCTTCTTGCATCCAAACTAAGTATATAACTTGAAATTCTGCAGGAACAGAATTCTATGTTCGAGATAACAAGTTCCTAAATAAAAGTTGTGTTTTTTTCCTTCCAAATTCTAATATTATCTTAAGGGTAATACTTTCTGATCTTAAATTATAGCCATTTACAGATTTCCTTAAAACCCATGCATGTGTTTTGGAAAGAAATCTAAAACTTGCTGTGTATAAATACTAGAGCAATAATTCATGTTCATTCTGGGAGGCCTAAGACACCACTTTTTTAAGAAAATTAAGACACAGAAAGAAACTAACATTTAGGAGATTGGCACACAGTTGTTTGAAAAGATTAAGAGGAATGCTCACTGTGGATGTAGTCTGATGTTTGCACACAAACCAATCAAGAACAAGCTGACCCAATTATCTAGCTATAACTGCGCTAGTCCCTTTGGGTGCAGAAGCCTGTATTCTAATGAGAGAGACAAATCTAAAACATACTACATATTTATACCAATATTTTCAGGTTCACAAAACCTTTTGCCTCAGACCCATAAATAAAATAATAAAGCCAAAAAGTACAAAAAAAAGAAAGAAAGAAAGAAAGAGGTGAGCTGCTTGTTCAAGGTTGTAAGAGTGACCAGAGCAGGGCTCCACTGGTTTACTTAACTTTCCCACTGCGTTAGCCCTGCTCTTGGTGGCTCTGGAAGGTGCCATGGAGGACCACCTGAGAACAATTGCGAAGTCAAGTTTCCTACTTCCTCATTTTCTAGAACCCATGGATTATGCATGTGTTATCCATTTAAAAGCATTTGAGGGCGGACAGAGAATTGCTGAAAAAAAAAACAAAACATATATACACAGACGGGGGGGTACTTCAGTTTCAGAAAATGTAAAATTAAAAAAAAAAAAAAAAGATGTGCCTTAAAGACTACCTGTCACAAACATTACACGAAAATGATTACAAGGCTATAGAAATTCACAAGAGAAAATGCCAACATGACTGAACAAATCAAGACAGACTTTGTTGGGAAGCTGACACTCTATAGGTTGGATTTGGACAGGAAGAGAACAGGAGGAACCATCTAGGGGCAGCAACAGCATGAGCACCTGTGTTAGAGTAGAAATGACAAACTGATTTTGGAAAACTTGAGAATTTTCCACATCTTCAAGTCCTGATTTCCTTTTGCTTAATACCTGCCTCAACTCATTTCTCTCTTCTTGCATTTTACTATGAGCAATCAGGAAGAAACAAACTCCTTTAAAACTTCCCTGAGAAATCTCCTCAGGTAAATACCCAATCTTATAGCTTGCAAGTTCGACCTTCCAGAAAACACTAGAACACTAGTTAAGCCAAGTTCTTTGCTATTTCATAACAAGGATCTCCTTTCTTACAGTTTCCAACAGCATGTTCTTCATTTCCATCTGAGATCTCACCAGAAAGATGTTCAACATCCATATTTCTAACATTCTGTTTCTGATTAGTTACATACTCTCTAAGAAGATAGAGTCTATCCCTGAAGCTCTCGCTTTTATTTCTGAACACTTACCAGAATCACCTTCAACATCTATTATTTCTACCAACAGTCCCTTCACAGCAATGTGGACTTTTCCCAGCATGCCCCTCAAAACTCCTCCAACCTCTACCCCTTCCCCAATTCTAAAGCTGCTTTGACATTTTTAGGTATTTGTCACAGCAGCATCCTCCTTCTTGGTACCAAAATCAGAGAGGAAAACGAATGAAATGATGTTTATTTTTTTTTAAAGATTATTTATTTATTTATTTGAGAGAGAGAGCCCACGAGTGAGAGAGAGCAGGGAGGAGCAGAGGGAGAGAGAGAGAATCTCAAGCAGACTACCTGCTGAGCGGGGAGCCTCAGTCGGGGATACATCTCAGGATCCTGAGATCATGACCTGAGCCAAAATCAAGAATCGTATCCTCAGCCCGGTGAGCCACCCAGGCGCCCCTGAAATGATCTTTATTGAAAAAATATAAAATTATATGAATAGGAAAAAGATCTGATTAGTAATCCCAGAAAACATGTAGGCATGAAAAAAAGACATGAAACTAAAAGAATTAACTCTAGAATGTCCAAAGTTAAAGAATTAATAAACTGGAAGAAAGAACTGAGAATTTTACTCAGGATGCAGTATAAAGAGAAAAATTAAAAGAGTTGTTTATATGGAGTGTCCTTTGAGAATCACCATTTCATAAAATTTTAGTGGATTCTAGTAAAAGATAATAGAGGGATATTGCAGCAAATTAGTCAAAGATATAATAGCTGAGAAATTTTAATATATATAAATAAAAATTGATAGAGAAAATACTAAACTTTAATTATCAATCCAACAAAAATTAGCCTGCATGAATAAACTAGGCAAGCCTCTAGAAAGTTTGATCAAGGTAGATGTGTACACACATAAAAATTAGGAAAGGAAGAAAAAAGAAACCAGGAGAAATCTCTGATGAAAGAAAAATACAAAATAAGGTGGTCAGTGTAACTCAAAGTACATTGTAACGACAATAAATGTAAATAGATTAAATCACTCTATTAAAAATCAGAAATTATCAGCATGGATATAAAAAAATCAGTTATATGCTGCTTATAAGGCACACTGCTATACACACATGCACACAAACACACTCTGAAACAGAAAATATAAAAAGGAAAAAAAAGAAATATACTAAGCATATATGAACCAAAAAAGAGCTGGTGCAACAATATCTGTCAAAATAGAATATGAAGTCAACACATTAATGTGAATAAAGCAAATAAGCTATACTTCATGAAAAGGCTATAGAAGTTATAAATTTGTATTTGCCTAACAATATAGAGTTAAACTATAAAACACCAAAAGCCAACAACTACAAAAATTCAGAATTACAAAATAAAATTGAAAAGCTCATGTAAGCATAATGGCAAAATTTAACACCTCTTTCAGAAACCACATATTTGGAGAATATACAGAGAATCTGAGGAACGCATAGGACATAATTGTGAATTTACATATGCCTGCACCCAAAAGACAACACAACAGAGGATACACATTCTCCTAAAGCATGCATGCAACACATTAGATATGTATAAAATTAACTGTATACTCTCAGTCACAAAAAGTCATAGTTATTCAAACCATATTATCTAATTACTATGTAATTTATTTAGAAATTAACTACTACCACTAGTAATTAAAATCCTATAGGTTAGAAAATCTGAAAAAAACAAAAGCTTAAACAATGAGTAAGTGAAAAAATACTTCACAAAGAGAATCATAAACTGTAATTGTTTTACCAACAAACTAAAATATGAAAAATTTGTGAGATATAGATAAAGCAGTACTTAGAAGTTATGAACAGTCTTATTAAATATATTTACTAAATTTAAATGAGCTAGCATTTAATCCAAGAAGCTAGATGAAGAAGTGAAAACAGTAAGAAAGTTGAAGCAACAGAATGGTAAAAGCAAAACACAAATTAATAACCTAGGAAAAAACATTAATGGAGATGATTTTTAAAATCTATTTCTTTGAAAGCTAATAAACTAGGCAAGCCTCTAGAAAGTTTGATCAAGGTAGATGTGTACACACATAAATGCATTATCATATAATGGAATACTAGACGGAGTGAACCAGGTCATCCATACAGAGGAATCACAAAACCTATGGTAAAAAGATAAAATTGCTGAATGATAAGAATTTCTGTAGTTTACTTATTCATTTAACAATGTTTTGTATGTTTATATATACAAATTGTGTGTGTGTGTGTATGCATGGGTATGTTGTGGATATTTATGTAATAAAGTCACCTCTAACATTTTCTTAAGAAGTGTGAAGCACGTGGTGAAATGTTAGCATTTTTAAATCTTTCAAGAAATTAAATTAATATATGTGTGCTTGGAGTTTCTTTTCTCCCCCTTTACTCAATCCCATTCTTTCCTTCCACAGAGGTAATCACTATCCTGAAGACGGTGTTGTTTTGTTTTTTCTTTCCCAACTAGTTTTATATTTTTACATTTTGGAAAAACTCCCATTCTTACAAAGCAGTTTCTCTTTTTCCATTTTAGGAAATTATAACTTTCCTTTGACAGTTTGGTTTTCTAGTTGTTTCTTTTATTTGACAAAGGAATGATACCATTTTTTAAAGATTAAGCCAACTAAATTAATACTGACATTTAGGCCCAGGACCATAAGGAAGCCAATTTTTTCTTAGCACCAATTATGTTGTGGGTAAGTAAAACAAAACAAAACTGGAAAATAGAGTCACCATCCACTATAAATCTTCAGAGTATTACTGGCCCATTCGGCTAGCATAGAAAGAATTACAGAAAAATATAAAAGGCATCGTTCAGTGCTCTCTGAAAAGAAGTGGCTTCTTGTACTAATAGATATTCCATTCACCAAATTCTTACATGTTGCTTTTGTGGAATAGACATTGAGTGATAATATATATATCCCACTTAATTTATCATGGTAATTAATCCCAACCATCCATGATATTAATTTGCTGATATTGGTAGCCTGTGAGTCGCTTTCTTTCTGGAATAAAATAGGAGAGTCATTCTAAGTACCTTTATTTTACTTCTGGAGATGTTTAACCTTAACTACATCACTAAGTGCAGATTGACTGACTACACACATCTTACTCCCAGGTACGGTAAAGGCCAATATCAGAATGTCTAATTGCCTTTTATTCATTCTAGATTAGGCAATTAAGTTCTTTTACAGTTTATCAGAGTTCCTAGGATCTTTTCCTCAAATTTAAGAAATAAATTGTTATTCTCAAGGAGACATTATGCTTGAGTCTCCTGAAGGAAATACTAACATTTATTAACCATTTTCCTAGGTCAGGAATCTCTTGAGTTGCCATTGACAAATAAGTTCAATTTCAGCTTTTCTTTACCTTCTGGTATTTCTAGCTCCTCTTCTTTTCAATTTTTTTTTTTTTAATATCTTCCTTGGCTTAAAAACTCACAGATGCATTGCCCAGCCATGTTTTTTTGCCCCTTTTATTCTGGATTGTTGATATTTAGAAGAAATTTAATACAAAAATGCAATTATTCCCAAATGCATCACACCGATATCAGATTTTTTACATAATGAATAAAAATAATATATCCCAGAACTTGTGAATAAGGCTGTGAAGTCATATCTAAAAAAATTGGTCAAACTGATGATGTCTTATTGCCACCCATTGAAATTCCATATGTGCTGTATTCTACCTCTTCAGTTTTAAAACTTGCAGTTGCTACCAATGTGTATAAAATCTCTACACCCTTCGAAAATTGAACATACTCATTCATATTTTTTTGAGTAGAAATTTAGCCAGGCATTAAAAGTAATATAAAACTAACACAAGATACAGTTGTTTACCACAGGAATTTGGATTTGCTGAATAATGTATGAACACACTGGCATAATTCCTGACGGTGCAAAGCAGCATACGAGCCAATGTCTAGTAGGGGCAAGCACTCATGTAAAGAACAATTAATTTGAGATCAGGAAGGCTTTGTGAAATTCTGGGAGTGGAGAACCCAGATGGCTACCTAGTTAGTGGGTGGAAACGTAGAGACCAAGGAGAGGTGAGGATTATAGTTAGAAAAGTGAGTGTGACTTATTCAGGGACCAGTAACGTTTCTGACCTAGCTAAAGCAAAGGATCTACAATGGGAAAGAGTGAAGACAAAATTGATTACTAGAGCAGGTTGCATTGTGGAGGATCTAAAAAAGGACATTTTTTTCTGAAAAAAAAAAAATTCAAAGATCTATTGATGGCTTCTTAGCAGGTGAGTGAAATGGTAAAATCTGTGAGTTAAGAAGAAATAAATTCAGAGCGATGTTTATTAATGTATGTTCCCAGGATCATTAATTAATGGGGTTACTCCAAAAGGGCCAAGTAATGTCAAATAAGTGTGGAAAAAACTGGAGCATTTGACTTCAAAAGGAAAATACAGAATTTCCCTAACCTATTTGACCAGGGAACCCTTTCTAGGAAAACTGTGCTTGGATCATATATTCTATATATATTGATACCAACCTCAATGTATACATTGACATATGTAATAAATGTCCAATTCTGTGTTTTTAAATAGCTCGCTTGGTGTCTAGTTTGATTCTCTGTTCCCAGATTGGTAGAAATTCAGGATCTCTTAATTTCCCCCAGGAGTGTGTCTATGTTCTGGAGTCTTCTAGTGCCAGGGAGTTAGAAGGCTATGAAATGGCGAGGTGGCACTTATCTGCTGCTTTGGGTCATTGATGTATACTAGCATCTGCTGAGATGTCCTAACTGTTCTCTGGTCCTGGGGAATTGGTCAGTACTACTGTTGTTGAGACATGTCTTTCAAACCTGGTGGCTCTCTGTAGTTCTTCCATACTATTCTGGAATTGATGGGAATACTTTTCTTACTGATCTGTTCCACACTGAGGTATAAGAAACTCTATGTGGACCCACAGGGGCCCCGTCTTTCTTAGACAAGTCAATTAGCTATTCTGTGAGGCCTTCCTGCTTTCTTTTGGCTTCTATCCAGGAAAAGGGGCAGATGTCCCATGTACCTAATGATTTTGGGCTTTTCCCATGAGATTTCCACCTAAATCTTCTACTCTATGCCATGAGTAAGTTTTGTTTCCTAGAAAGCTAAATTTTTAAAACTCATAAGCAACAAAGGGCTCCCTTTTCCTCATATTCTCCTATAGCTTCTATTCCCTGAGGAAGTGATTTAGTTGTCCGTAAGACAGCTTAAGACCGGGACAAGGATAGAGGCAAAGAATACCTGAGGTAAAAAATCAGTTATTATTTCAAAGATACTTCCTACCACACTTTGAATGCCTTTTAGGAAATGCTGATTATAATCCACTGAGGATTAAAAGCCGATGAATAAAAGGATGTGTGTAGTAGTGGTGCTGCCTTGAGCTTTGATTATCATGTGTGGTCTTAATAAATAATGAATGCCTCCTTGTCTTGTAAATCACTGTCTTTGGCATGGTGCTTTGCACAGTCCTCTCCCACATTAACTCTTGAAAAGCCTTTCTTGCTTCTGGCAACTCTTCCTCCACCATATGCAGAAGGACAGGCTAGCTCGTTGAAGACATGGGGACCAGCTGAGAGCCAACACCAATAAACAGACTCCTAGGTTAGCTCCAGATGAGCTGCCAGCTGACTGCAGGTGCTCAAGTGACCTCAGCTGAGACCAGAACTGCTCAGATGAGCCTCCACTGAAGTGTTGATATGAATCATAAACAAGTAAAATGGTTGTCTAACCCACTGAGTGATGGAATTACTTTTATTGCATCAGTATAAAAATATGCAATACACTACAATGCAACAAAGTACATAATATGAGATGGTAGGTATTGAAGACAGAGGAGATACTTTGTGGGAAGATTTCCTCAATATGGATAATATGAGATGAGGCAAAAGAAAAATTCTAATGGGATGAGCAAGTTCCTTGGAAGGGGCTCATTTTTCATTCATTGGAAAAACAGTTCATTTTATTTTCTATTTTATAGGAACTAAAGAAAACGGAAGAGTCAAGTGTCATTATGTAGATGGTAGTCTTCAGTGACTTAGAAAACTGTAGACAGGTAGCTGGGTGGAACCATGCCAGATGGGGTCTTCGTATCATTCTGCCGTTGTGCCTTTTTATAAATCACTCTCACTCTCACTGGCTTGGATTCAAGAGGTTGATTTCCTGACACTACTGAAATGAAAAATAAACAGTTGTCTTATATAAGCATATTCTCAGACACTACACTAGATTTATCTTAATTCCTGATGACATGTATTTTCCTAAAGATTTCCTCAAAGCAATGACAAAAACGTCATAAAACCAAGAAATGTCAAAAATATAGAGGGACTGATGAGATGTGTCTCCAAGTTCTGAATCGAAAGTCTATTATAAGGTGGACTGCTACGAGTTAGCTGTGATTAGCTAGGCTCAAATATACTAGCTCTAGTCTCAGGGGCACTTCTCCTAGTCCTATTAATGGCTTTTTTTTTGAAATTTATTTTACATCCATCACCTTATTTAATCTTTACAACAATTCTAAGATTTAGACAATATTTTTATCCACAATTTTAGAGAGAAAGAACTGATGCCAGTTCTTTTCAACCCAGTTCAAAGGGCACTGGAATCCTGTGGTGCCTCAAGAGCCCCTGAGCCAAAAGAGAAGGGAGGGGAAGAAAGGCCACTTGCTCTGGCTTCAACCAGAGCACATCTAATATACATAAGTATATATATTCTGTTTAAAAATTAGATATTCTAAATTTCTAATTATATATTATATATATAACTAAACATATATGTATGATATGACATATATATATGGCACCCATTCAAATTTTGTTAGAGAAATTCCCAAACACTGTAGCATACCATGATGAGTCCTAATGCCCTTATGATCTACACTAGAAACTTCTTGAAGTCAGAGACCTCATCTTATCCTTTCTTTGGTCTCACAACAGTGTGGAACCTCCCTTGACCTGTGAGCCAGCCTTCGGAAGAAGGAGCCCATGGAAATCCTTGCCCTGGCGATGCTCTGGGCTCCAGAACAGCTCTGTCTAAGCATCTCCCATGACCCCTGGCAACCTTGCTGTCTGCTTCTCACTAAAGCCAATTAAATTACTCCCGGTACCTGCAGCCTTCTCGCTGTTACCACGACTCATTGAGTTCTCGCCCAAGAGGGAAGTGATGTCTTCTCCAAATATCCTGAGGCAATTTTCAATGAGAAATTCTACAAGACAAATCTGTAACACAAAAAGACAAGAATGGGGTGCTCTTTTCCATAGGGCATAGTTATAAATCACATTTTGTATACAGACCTTGGATCTAAGAAAAAATGGGAAGGGCTTCTCAGAAAAATTCAGAGTTGATAAAAATATGTAGAAACCAGGGGCGCCTGGGTGGCTCAGTCGGTTAAGCGTCTGCGTTCGGCTCAGGTCATAATCCCAGGGTGCTGGGATCAGCCCTACATCGCGCTCCCTGCTAAGCGCGAAGCCTGCATCTCCCTCTCCCACTCCCCCTGCTTGTGTTCCCTCTCTCGCTGTGTCTCTCTCAGTCAAGTAAATAAATAAGAGTTTAAAAAAAAACACACAAAAAAACAGAAACACATAGAAACCAGAGTTCGCTCAGAAATAACTTAGAAAGAGTGATACTTGCCCGTGTACTTTGGGTACACATTTTAAAATACTGCCCATCCGTGGGCTAAAGTCATAATGCGTGGCCTAGTTTAAGAGCTAACATTTTGGGATCAGTGGTTATGTCTTTAAGCCCAGGATAAATTTCGGGGCCCCTCTGTTGGGCGTCTGACTCTTGATTTCGGCGCAGATCACGATCTCATGGTGGTGCGATGCAGCCCCACATGGAGCCAACTTTGGGCTCCGTGCTCAGCGGGGAATGGGCTTGGGCTTCTCCCTCTCCCTCTCCCTCTTCTTCTGCCCCTGCCCCGCTCACGCTCTCTCTTTCCCTCTCTCAAATAAATACATATCAAAAAATAAATGAAACAAGGATAATTTTCAAAGTAGCCTACCTTATTAAAGTTTACTTATTTTTTGCTTTTAAATTTTGTTTCCAGTTTTACTGAGCTGTAACTGATGTATACCATCTTATGAAACTTTATAAAGTATGAACAAAAACTTAAGAAAACCATTTCTTAAATGAACAAGTACCATAAAGTTGGGAAGCAGGGATTTTGGTGGGGTTGTGAGGGAAAACCCACACAGCTGGAGAGAAAACGTATCTGTCTGTCTAACTTCAGTCCCTTCTCACGCATTGCTTTGCCTCATGCTCGCTCTCTCTGGGTGAGCTTGGGGAAGACCTGTCATCTTATTAGGATAGTCTGGAATCTCTTGCTAGTTTCCATATGACGTAGCAGAGGTGAAATAGTAGCTGAGTACTTTTCTAGATGAGCCACAATTGGCAGAGGAAGGCCAATGTGTTTGGAGGCATGGGGGCTCATATTGCCCAGGCCACCCAGGATGTGCCAGTGATGACCGGAGGAGCTGGCTGTTGTCGCCATTGTGTAGTGAGGAAACCATGGCTTTGCCCAAGGTTACGAGTCCCTCAGGGATTAGGCTGAGAGTTGAACCTTGACCGGTGAAGCTCCAAAGCCCAGGTTCTTTCCTATCGTATCACACGACTCTTCTCTCTCTCTCGTTTAGTCAGTCTAGTGTTTAGTCTCCTGGAGGGGGAAGAAGTGACTCGACTGCTCCGAGTTTCCCGTTTAACGACACCCCTTCCCAGACCCCGCCAGAGTAGCATAAAGAACTCTGCCACTCCACAGGGGCCTAATGAAAATGTGCACTTCACAAAGTTCCTTCTGTCAGAGTTACTACTGCACATGTCCGGTTCAAAGTAGGGATTCTACCCCCTGGGGGACAAAAATGAGAGCTCTCATTACCTTTCTTATCAAGTTTTCTTCCAATTCCAAGGGGCCGGAATCAGGTGGGTAAAGAACGCTTGGGACTATACAGACGGATAAATTATAAGCTGTCATCTGATTGGATGAGGAATGTTGCTCAATGTTGTATAGCACTCCAAAAAGGTATCGCAAGAGAACAACATTTGCTCTTGGCAGCTGGGCTAAAAGCCTAAGGTCAAAAAAACACACTTTTAAATTAGGCAAGTGATTCCACTTAGGAGGTTGGAAAAACAGAGACAGGGAACAGGATACATCCTTGTATATCTAGCACACAACCCGCTCTAGCAGAGTTCCAGGCATGAATGTAGACAAAATCGTTGCACTGAATTCAGTTCCTGAGCCAGATAAACACTTCTCTGGTTAGTTCAATGTCTGACAGACTTTTAAGGTCATAGCCCTGGCAGTTGTTGCTCTTGATCTGTCTTGGACCAGGGAATTTTGTCTACCGGTTTCAAGGATCCACAAGGTGTAAAACGGCCAAGGAGTCCACATTAATAAGATCAGGAGAAGAACAATAATAGCCCTAAAGCGTGCCTCTATTCTGAAGCTGGGCCCCATGGGTGTGAAGACTTGAAACTCTTTGGCGTTGGTCATGATTATAGTGGGCAAAGCTGGAAAACGTAAGCCAATGTTTTCCTCATAGTATGTTGGGTGTATTTTGGAGATGTGACCAGAGTAGAGTAATTATTGCATCGTTACCTCCGAGCTGCAGTTATCATCTCCTCTTCGTTGCCTTGGTCAATAACACCGAGCCATTTGTCATAGAGATCAGATAAAAATACACTTCCTGGTATATTTCTTAGAAAGTCCTTAGGGAGATAAAAAAAATATGTGTATATATTATAGAAAATATGTATTGGAAATATTCCAGAGAAAATATGTAGTTAAAAAATTCAGTTCAGCCCCCACTTCCTTTACAGATACCCAAACTGGGACCCACACGGAGCTCGGCTCTGACTCTCCATTGACTTGCACACGCAGGAGCAGGTGCTTGGATTTTCTCCCGCTAAAACTTAGAGGCATAAAAGCAGAGCTTAGCCTGTGGTGGCAATGAAGATAAAGGTCCCTTCTATCATCTGGAACTTATTTTGTGTGTGTGCTTTTTTTTTTTTTTGCAAAGTACCACAAACTGACAGGGTCTGGCTGTAGACCATCCTAAATCCTATTAGCTTCCTGGACAGAAATACACATACCCATGTTGCTTGTTTTAGACAAGGTGCTAGCTCTTAACTCTAGCAAGAAAAGGCCTGAAACAATCAAAACACAAACAGGTGGGCTCTTGCACACATATTAGGAAAGAACTAGGTCTTCTCACTCGGGGTATGTGTGCTCCCTGGAAGAAAGCTACTCGCACAATTGCTTCATTCTTCCTTTTCTTAACTGTCTAAAAGTCGAGAGTCTAAAGGCAGACTCACTGTGGTCCTGAGGATAGATTCATTTCTAGTTTAGGCCAATTGTCCAGTTAGTTTGCCATGATATTATCAAGGCCAAGGTCGCAGAGTCTGATTCTCCACCAAGATCCGTCAACTTCAGGAAGAGAAAACTTTAGAAATGTCTAAGCACTCTCCCCACAAGTGCTCACCCTCTTCCTAGTCGGTGCTTATAACACGGAATCAGGAAAGAACCTCCTAACTCTTGCTAGAAAATCGATTCCATGTGTGCACCTTACAGAGGGCAACACTCATCTTGCTACCTAGTGTATCATCATTCTTCTCCTGTCTCCTGATGCCTGTATGTATATTACTACTGGATATCACTATGGCCCCAGTGTAGGAGTGGTTACCTAAGACATTTCTGGACCTTGCTATTGATCCCATCTTCGAACATTAACGGGGGACAAGGGAAGACCAAATGTGACTGAGATTCTACGACTGTAGTCATTACTACGTTAACATAGGGTTGTTCAGAGCTGTTCATAAGTGCCAAGGTGGATGGATTAAATTCTTTCCCTGTTCTATTTCTTTGGGAAAGTTTGCCTTCATTAGGAGGGTGGTGAGGATGTTTTCATGGGTAAACTGTGTGTATGTATCGGTGCGTATTTCGAAATTTATTATCATGACTAGTAGTCATTTCAGTATTAGTATTTTGCATGGAGTCTTCAGGAGTGAAGGTGGGGAGGGCGGTGTGTAGTGAAAACAGAAAGTATTTCTAACACATGGGGCTTTTAACTCCTAAAGTAGCTTCCTTACATTTTGATTTTGTCAAGCGTTTTTCAGCTTGTCAGGTTCTTAATCTATTATGCCCGTTATGGTTCTTGAGCAGTCATGATGAAGGACACCAATCATAGCTTCAGTTACTCGTGTGTGGATAATGCTAGAACCTTCCCTACCTTTAAGACGGTTGCGACCACATGAACAGATTCGCTGTACGGGTTCACTTTGACGCCAGAATTTAGTTTCTCCTTTAGGACATGGCAGGATTTTATATCGGCTGAGTCTCTGAATATGCCTACTGTGAGGGGCCCTTTTTGATTAATAAAGGAAAGCATACCCTGTAGGAAGAAAAGAAAAGTATATGGCATCTCATATCCACAAACGCAGAGCACAAGCTTGCCTCCGTTTTGAAAGAGGAGGGGAATGTACTGGTACACTGTTTTAGAGCGGGAAGGACCAAAGTCAATTTAGATTGGTTTTTTTGTTTTTTTTTTTTTTTCAGTGTCTCTCTCTATACTTTCTACCCAAATATCCATTTTACAGTCATACACTGAAACATTTTAAACACTTCTTTTAATCAGATTTTCCTTTCCATTGAGTTTCCTCTCTTAAATCAAACTTCTCTGCTCCAAGGCCTTTGCGGAATCACCGTCTGTTTCCTACTTTACCATTCTTTTCTCATTATTCCCCTACGTAGATGCTCTTCCCCAAGTATGGAAGTCTATTTAGGGAATACTCATTTCCCATTTGTTTATTTCTCTTTAAGTGACTGTATACTCCTTTCCTACTTGTTCTATTTCCTTCCCTCTTTTAAAGCCAGGCTCAGAAACTCTCTTGTCCTTCTCTGATTACCCTCCCTTCTCATGAGTCTTAAATTGTCTTTTGCTCTATCTTCATGTCCTCTCTCTGCTGTGTAGAATCTTAATAAGGGCTGGACTCAGGGAATCCAACGGATCTGAAGTCTATTATGCTCCTTATCTATTGTGTGAGCTGGGGCACATACATCCTGTACTGAGGCTTCTCTGATTCGGTTAGGAAGTGTGGAGGATGATAATCCTAGCTAGCCCCTAAATTTGCTGTGATGCAAGGACCTGGGGTAGTAGCTAGCAGGTAACAAAGTAGCTAATAGGATACATTTCTTCATAGCTAGCAGAACGTTCCCTACATCCCGGACAGTGCTTGCAGAGACACCGAATACTCAGTGAATGTCCACACTGACAATTCACTACAGCAGCTTGAGATAACACAGGCCAAACTCTGTGGCTTTCATTTGACATATTCTGTTAGGATTAACAGATTCCTATTTGCCAGAGGATGAGTCTATGCTCGTGTCAGATGTTTGCAGTTGTTAGACTGAGTAGACTCCGTTGAAGGAGACTTGAGACTCATGTGAGTGCAGGAAGGCAATGAAGGGAGAGTGTGAAGATGAGGTGGACTCTCAGAGACTCACATACACAGAGTCATTTTGACTGATCTGAACAGGCCTCGGTGGGTCTTTGCGGAAACAAGACCCAAGTGGAATGGACAAGAATGTCTTTTCCTGTTGTATTTGCCTCATGACTCTGCTGGACCTAAGTCAGATTCTGTTCCTTGAAATAACAGTAACAGAGCTTCTCAGCCAAAGCCAGGGGCTGTCTAATGACTTCTCCATTTGGGGATAGATTTGGATGAGGACACGTGGCCTCTCAGAGTGTCCCCTCCTCAGGAGGGCTCTAGAAGACCAAAAGGAGATGACCTACCAGAATTGGGAAGGGCAGGTTGTCTTTATCACACACATCCATGAGGGGAACTCCAAAGAGCTGTCCTGGCTTTGCGGAAGGTGGGGCTGTGCACTGGTTGTGCTGACAAGTGCTGGAACCCTGACAAAAGGCCCTGTCACTGAGAAAACGGCGTGTCACAGTCTTCCGGCCGGAGTCTAAGGAAGAAGAGAGAGTACTAGTAGTAGTAGTTGTTGTTTAATACGCTGAACCTTCCTTTTCCTTTTTTTTTTTTTTTTTTTTTTTTACAGATTTTATTTATATTTTGACAGAGGGAGAGAGACAGCGAGAGAGGGAACACAAGCAGGGGGAGGGGGAGAGGGAGAAGCAGGCTTCCCTCGGAGCAGGGAGCCCGATGCGGGGCTCGATCCCAGGACCCCGGGATCATGACCTGAGCTGAAGGCAGACGCTGAATGACTGAGCCACCCAGGCGCCCCAGACACGTCTTAATTCCTGATGACTTGTATTTTCCTAAAGATTTCCTCAAAGCAATGTGGTAAGCATCATAAAACCAAGAAATGTCAGAAATATGGAGGGATTGATGATACGTGTCTCCAGGTTCTGAATCGAAAGTCTACCTTCTAAGGTGGACTGCTGCCAGGTAGCTGTGATTAGCTAGGCTCAAATCGTACTAGGTCTAGTCTCAGGGGCACTTCTCCTAGTCCTATTAATGGCTTTTTTTGGATTCCATCCATCATCGTATTTAGTGTTTACCACAATTCTAAGATTTAGACATTATTTTTATCCACATTTTAGAGATGAATAAACTGATGCTGAGCTAGAAAAACCGATCAAAGGTAATATAGCTGGTAAATGGGGGCACAGGACTTTACACTCTGGAGAGGTTTTTTGACATCAAGTCAAGTCCTTTTTTCTCAATGATGCCAGTTCTTTTCAACCTGTTTCAAAGGGCACTGGAATCCTGTGGTGCCTCAAGAGCCCCTGAGCCAAAAGAGGAGGGAGGGGAAGAAAGGCCCCTTGCTCTGGCTTCAACCAGAGCACATCTAATATACATAAATATATATACTATGGTTATATTTATATAGTATAAGTATCTAATTATATATTATATATATATATATATAACTACATATATATGTATGATGTTGTATATATATATATAGATAGATATATAGCACCCACTTAGAATTTTGTTAGAAAAAATTCCCAAACACTGTAGCATACCATGATGAGTCCTAATGCCCTTATGATCTACACTAGAAACTTCTTGAAGTCAGAGACCTCATCTTATCCTTTCTTTGGTCTCACAACAGTGTGGAACCTCCCTTGACCTGTGAGCCAGCCTTCGGAAGAAGGAGCCCATGGAAATCCTTGCCCTGGCGATGCTCTGGGCTCCAGAACAGCTCTGTCTAAGCATCTCCCATGACCCCTGGCAACCTTGCTGTCTGCTTCTCACTAAAGCCAATTAAATTACTCCCAGTACCTGCAGCCTTCTCGCTGTTACCACGACTCATTGAGTTCTCGCCCAAGAGGGAAGTGATGTCTTCTCCAAATATCCTGAGGCAATTTTCAATGAGAAATTCTACAAGACAAATCTGTAACACAAAAAGACAAGAATGGGGTGCTCTTTTCCATAGGGCATAGTTATAAATCACATTTTGTATACAGACCTTGGATCTAAGAAAAAATGGGAAGGACTTCTCAGAAAAATTCAGAGTTGATAAAAATATGTAGAAACCAGGGGCGCCTGGGTGGCTCAGTCGGTTAAGCGTCTGCGTTCGGCTCAGGTCATAATCCCAGGGTGCTGGGATCAGCCCTACATCGCGCTCCCTGCTAAGCGCGAAGCCTGCATCTCCCTCTCCCACTCCCCCTGCTTGTGTTCGCTCTCTCGCTGTGTCTCTCTCAGTCAAGTAAATAAATAAGAGTTTAAAAAAAACACACAAAAAAACAGAAACACATAGAAACCAGAGTTCGCTCAGAAATAACTTAGAAAGAGTGATACTTGCCCGTGTACTTTGGGTACACATTTTAAAATACTGCCCATCCGTGGGCTAAAGTCATAATGCGTGGCCTAGTTTAAGAGCTAACATTTTGGGATCAGTGGTTACGTCTTTAAGCCCAGGATAAATTTCGGGGCCCCTCTGTTGGGCGTCTGACCCTTGATTTCGGCGCAGATCACGATCTCATGGTGGTGCGATGCAGCCCCACATGGAGCCAACTTTGGGCTCCGTGCTCAGCGGGGAATGGGCTTGGGCTTCTCCCTCTCCCTCTCCCTCTTCTTCTGCCCCTGCCCCGCTCACGCTCTCTCTTTCCCTCTCTCAAATAAATACATATCAAAAAATAAATGAAACAAGGATAATTTTCAAAGTAGCCTACCTTATTAAAGTTTACTTATTTTTTGCTTTTAAATTTTGTTTCCAGTTTTACTGAGCTGTAACTGATGTATACCATCTTATGAAACTTTATAAAGTATGAACAAAAACTTAAGAAAACCATTTCTTAAATGAACAAGTATCACAAAGCTGGGAAGCAGGGATTTTGGTGGGGTTGTGAGGGAAAACCCACACAGCTGGAGAGAAAACGTATCTGTCTGTCTAACTTCAGTCCCTTCTCACGCATTGCTTTGCCTCATGCTCGCTCTCTCTGGGTGAGCTTGGGGAAGACCTGTCATCTTATTAGGATAGTCTGGAATCTCTTGCTAGTTTCCATATGACGTAGCAGAGGTGAAATAGTAGCTGAGTACTTTTCTAGATGAGCCACAATTGGCAGAGGAAGGCCAATGTGTTTGGAGGCATGGGGGCTCATATTGCCCAGGCCACCCAGGATGTGCCAGTGATGACCGGAGGAGCTGGCTGTTGTCGCCATTGTGTAGTGAGGAAACCATGGCTTTGCCCAAGGTTACGAGTCCCTCAGGGATTAGGCTGAGAGTTGAACCTTGACCGGTGAAGCTCCAAAGCCCAGGTTCTTTCCTATCGTATCACACGACTCTTCTCTCTCTCTCGTTTAGTCAGTCTAGTGTTTAGTCTCCTGGAGGGGGAAGAAGTGACTCGACTGCTCCGAGTTTCCCGTTTAACGACACCCCTTCCCAGACCCCGCCAGAGTAGCATAAAGAACTCTGCCACTCCACAGGGGCCTAATGAAAATGTGCACTTCACAAAGTTCCTTCTGTCAGAGTTACTACTGCACATGTCCGGTTCAAAGTAGGGATTCTACCCCCTGGGGGACAAAAATGAGAGCTCTCATTACCTTTCTTATCAAGTTTTCTTCCAATTCCAAGGGGCCGGAATCAGGTGGGTAAAGAACGCTTGGGACTATACAGACGGATAAATTATAAGCTGTCATCTGATTGGATGAGGAATGTTGCTCAATGTTGTATAGCACTCCAAAAAGGTATCGCAAGAGAACAACATTTGCTCTTGGCAGCTGGGCTAAAAGCCTAAGGTCAAAAAAACACACTTTTAAATTAGGCAAGTGATTCCACTTAGGAGGTTGGAAAAACAGAGACAGGGAACAGGATACATCCTTGTATATCTAGCACACAACCCGCTCTAGCAGAGTTCCAGGCATGAATGTAGACAAAATCGTTGCACTGAATTCAGTTCCTGAGCCAGATAAACACTTCTCTGGTTAGTTCAATGTCTGACAGACTTTTAAGGTCATAGCCCTGGCAGTTGTTGCTCTTGATCTGTCTTGGACCAGGGAATTTTGTCTACCGGTTTCAAGGATCCACAAGGTGTAAAACGGCCAAGGAGTCCACATTAATAAGATCAGGAGAAGAACAATAATAGCCCTAAAGCGTGCCTCTATTCTGAAGCTGGGCCCCATGGGTGTGAAGACTTGAAACTCTTTGGCGTTGGTCATGATTATAGTGGGCAAAGCTGGAAAACGTAAGCCAATGTTTTCCTCATAGTATGTTGGGTGTATTTTGGAGATGTGACCAGAGTAGAGTAATTATTGCATCGTTACCTCCGAGCTGCAGTTATCATCTCCTCTTCGTTGCCTTGATCAATAACACCGAGCCATTTGTCATAGAGATCAGATAAAAATACACTTCCTGGTATATTTCTTAGAAAGTCCTTAGGGAGATAAAAAAAATATGTGTATATATTATAGAAAATATGTATTGGAAATATTCCAGAGAAAATATGTAGTTAAAAAATTCAGTTCAGCCCCCACTTCCTTTACAGATACCCAAACTGGGACCCACACGGAGCTCGGCTCTGACTCTCCATTGACTTGCACACGCAGGAGCAGGTGCTTGGATTTTCTCCCGCTAAAACTTAGAGGCATAAAAGCAGAGCTTAGCCTGTGGTGGCAATGAAGATAAAGGTCCCTTCTATCATCTGGAACTTATTTTGTGTGTGTGCTTTTTTTTTTTTTTGCAAAGTACCACAAACTGACAGGGTCTGGCTGTAGACCATCCTAAATCCTATTAGCTTCCTGGACAGAAATACACATACCCATGTTGCTTGTTTTAGACAAGGTGCTAGCTCTTAACTCTAGCAAGAAAAGGCCTGAAACAATCAAAACACAAACAGGTGGGCTCTTGCACACATATTAGGAAAGAACTAGGTCTTCTCACTCGGGGTATGTGTGCTCCCTGGAAGAAAGCTACTCGCACAATTGCTTCATTCTTCCTTTTCTTAACTGTCTAAAAGTCGAGAGTCTAAAGGCAGACTCACTGTGGTCCTGAGGATAGATTCATTTCTAGTTTAGGCCAATTGTCCAGTTAGTTTGCCATGATATTATCAAGGCCAAGGTCGCAGAGTCTGATTCTCCACCAAGATCCGTCAACTTCAGGAAGAGAAAACTTTAGAAATGTCTAAGCACTCTCCCCACAAGTGCTCACCCTCTTCCTAGTCGGTGCTTATAACACGGAATCAGGAAAGAACCTCCTAACTCTTGCTAGAAAATCGATTCCATGTGTGCACCTTACAGAGGGCAACACTCATCTTGCTACCTAGTGTATCATCATTCTTCTCCTGTCTCCTGATGCCTGTATGTATATTACTACTGGATATCACTATGGCCCCAGTGTAGGAGTGGTTACCTAAGACATTTCTGGACCTTGCTATTGATCCCATCTTCGAACATTAACGGGGGACAAGGGAAGACCAAATGTGACTGAGATTCTACGACTGTAGTCATTACTACGTTAACATAGGGTTGTTCAGAGCTGTTCATAAGTGCCAAGGTGGATGGATTAAATTCTTTCCCTGTTCTATTTCTTTGGGAAAGTTTGCCTTCATTAGGAGGGTGGTGAGGATGTTTTCATGGGTAAACTGTGTGTATGTATCGGTGCGTATTTCGAAATTTATTATCATGACTAGTAGTCATTTCAGTATTAGTATTTTGCATGGAGTCTTCAGGAGTGAAGGTGGGGAGGGCGGTGTGTAGTGAAAACAGAAAGTATTTCTAACACATGGGGCTTTTAACTCCTAAAGTAGCTTCCTTACATTTTGATTTTGTCAAGCGTTTTTCAGCTTGTCAGGTTCTTAATCTATTATGCCCGTTATGGTTCTTGAGCAGTCATGATGAAGGACACCAATCATAGCTTCAGTTACTCGTGTGTGGATAATGCTAGAACCTTCCCTACCTTTAAGACGGTTGCGACCACATGAACAGATTCGCTGTACGGGTTCACTTTGACGCCAGAATTTAGTTTCTCCTTTAGGACATGGCAGGATTTTATATCGGCTGAGTCTCTGAATATGCCTACTGTGAGGGGCCCTTTTTGATTAATAAAGGAAAGCATACCCTGTAGGAAGAAAAGAAAAGTATATGGCATCTCATATCCACAAACGCAGAGCACAAGCTTGCCTCCGTTTTGAAAGAGGAGGGGAATGTACTGGTACACTGTTTTAGAGCGGGAAGGACCAAAGTCAATTTAGATTGGTTTTTTTGTTTTTTTTTTTTTTTCAGTGTCTCTCTCTATACTTTCTACCCAAATATCCATTTTACAGTCATACACTGAAACATTTTAAACACTTCTTTTAATCAGATTTTCCTTTCCATTGAGTTTCCTCTCTTAAATCAAACTTCTCTGCTCCAAGGCCTTTGCGGAATCACCGTCTGTTTCCTACTTTACCATTCTTTTCTCATTATTCCCCTACGTAGATGCTCTTCCCCAAGTATGGAAGTCTATTTAGGGAATACTCATTTCCCATTTGTTTATTTCTCTTTAAGTGACTGTATACTCCTTTCCTACTTGTTCTATTTCCTTCCCTCTTTTAAAGCCAGGCTCAGAAACTCTCTTGTCCTTCTCTGATTACCCTCCCTTCTCATGAGTCTTAAATTGTCTTTTGCTCTATCTTCATGTCCTCTCTCTGCTGTGTAGAATCTTAATAAGGGCTGGACTCAGGGAATCCAACGGATCTGAAGTCTATTATGCTCCTTATCTATTGTGTGAGCTGGGGCACATACATCCTGTACTGAGGCTTCTCTGATTCGGTTAGGAAGTGTGGAGGATGATAATCCTAGCTAGCCCCTAAATTTGCTGTGATGCAAGGACCTGGGGTAGTAGCTAGCAGGTAACAAAGTAGCTAATAGGATACATTTCTTCATAGCTAGCAGAACGTTCCCTACATCCCGGACAGTGCTTGCAGAGACACCGAATACTCAGTGAATGTCCACACTGACAATTCACTACAGCAGCTTGAGATAACACAGGCCAAACTCTGTGGCTTTCATTTGACATATTCTGTTAGGATTAACAGATTCCTATTTGCCAGAGGATGAGTCTATGCTCGTGTCAGATGTTTGCAGTTGTTAGACTGAGTAGACTCCGTTGAAGGAGACTTGAGACTCATGTGAGTGCAGGAAGGCAATGAAGGGAGAGTGTGAAGATGAGGTGGACTCTCAGAGACTCACATACACAGAGTCATTTTGACTGATCTGAACAGGCCTCGGTGGGTCTTTGCGGAAACAAGACCCAAGTGGAATGGACAAGAATGTCTTTTCCTGTTGTATTTGCCTCATGACTCTGCTGGACCTAAGTCAGATTCTGTTCCTTGAAATAACAGTAACAGAGCTTCTCAGCCAAAGCCAGGGGCTGTCTAATGACTTCTCCATTTGGGGATAGATTTGGATGAGGACACGTGGCCTCTCAGAGTGTCCCCTCCTCAGGAGGGCTCTAGAAGACCAAAAGGAGATGACCTACCAGAATTGGGAAGGGCAGGTTGTCTTTATCACACACATCCATGAGGGGAACTCCAAAGAGCTGTCCTGGCTTTGCGGAAGGTGGGGCTGTGCACTGGTTGTGCTGACAAGTGCTGGAACCCTGACAAAAGGCCCTGTCACTGAGAAAACGGCGTGTCACAGTCTTCCGGCCGGAGTCTAAGGAAGAAGAGAGAGTACTAGTAGTAGTAGTTGTTGTTTAATACGCTGAACCTTCCTTTTCCTTTTTTTTTTTTTTTTTTTTTTTTACAGATTTTATTTATATTTTGACAGAGGGAGAGAGACAGCGAGAGAGGGAACACAAGCAGGGGGAGGGGGAGAGGGAGAAGCAGGCTTCCCTCGGAGCAGGGAGCCCGATGCGGGGCTCGATCCCAGGACCCCGGGATCATGACCTGAGCTGAAGGCAGACGCTGAATGACTGAGCCACCCAGGCGCCCCAGACACGTCTTAATTCCTGATGACTTGTATTTTCCTAAAGATTTCCTCAAAGCAATGTGGTAAGCATCATAAAACCAAGAAATGTCAGAAATATGGAGGGATTGATGATACGTGTCTCCAGGTTCTGAATCGAAAGTCTACCTTCTAAGGTGGACTGCTGCCAGGTAGCTGTGATTAGCTAGGCTCAAATCGTACTAGGTCTAGTCTCAGGGGCACTTCTCCTAGTCCTATTAATGGCTTTTTTTGGATTCCATCCATCATCGTATTTAGTGTTTACCACAATTCTAAGATTTAGACATTATTTTTATCCACATTTTAGAGATGAATAAACTGATGCTGAGCTAGAAAAACCGATCAAAGGTAATATAGCTGGTAAATGGGGGCACAGGACTTTACACTCTGGAGAGGTTTTTTGACATCAAGTCAAGTCCTTTTTTCTCAATGATGCCAGTTCTTTTCAACCTGTTTCAAAGGGCACTGGAATCCTGTGGTGCCTCAAGAGCCCCTGAGCCAAAAGAGGAGGGAGGGGAAGAAAGGCCCCTTGCTCTGGCTTCAACCAGAGCACATCTAATATACATAAATATATATACTATGGTTATATTTATATAGTATAAGTATCTAATTATATATTATATATATATATATATATAACTACATATATATGTATGATGTTGTATATATATATATAGATAGATATATAGCACCCACTTAGAATTTTGTTAGAAAAAATTCCCAAACACTGTAGCATACCATGATGAGTCCTAATGCCCTTATGATCTACACTAGAAACTTCTTGAAGTCAGAGACCTCATCTTATCCTTTCTTTGGTCTCACAACAGTGTGGAACCTCCCTTGACCTGTGAGCCAGCCTTCGGAAGAAGGAGCCCATGGAAATCCTTGCCCTGGCGATGCTCTGGGCTCCAGAACAGCTCTGTCTAAGCATCTCCCATGACCCCTGGCAACCTTGCTGTCTGCTTCTCACTAAAGCCAATTAAATTACTCCCAGTACCTGCAGCCTTCTCGCTGTTACCACGACTCATTGAGTTCTCGCCCAAGAGGGAAGTGATGTCTTCTCCAAATATCCTGAGGCAATTTTCAATGAGAAATTCTACAAGACAAATCTGTAACACAAAAAGACAAGAATGGGGTGCTCTTTTCCATAGGGCATAGTTATAAATCACATTTTGTATACAGACCTTGGATCTAAGAAAAAATGGGAAGGACTTCTCAGAAAAATTCAGAGTTGATAAAAATATGTAGAAACCAGGGGCGCCTGGGTGGCTCAGTCGGTTAAGCGTCTGCGTTCGGCTCAGGTCATAATCCCAGGGTGCTGGGATCAGCCCTACATCGCGCTCCCTGCTAAGCGCGAAGCCTGCATCTCCCTCTCCCACTCCCCCTGCTTGTGTTCGCTCTCTCGCTGTGTCTCTCTCAGTCAAGTAAATAAATAAGAGTTTAAAAAAAACACACAAAAAAACAGAAACACATAGAAACCAGAGTTCGCTCAGAAATAACTTAGAAAGAGTGATACTTGCCCGTGTACTTTGGGTACACATTTTAAAATACTGCCCATCCGTGGGCTAAAGTCATAATGCGTGGCCTAGTTTAAGAGCTAACATTTTGGGATCAGTGGTTACGTCTTTAAGCCCAGGATAAATTTCGGGGCCCCTCTGTTGGGCGTCTGACCCTTGATTTCGGCGCAGATCACGATCTCATGGTGGTGCGATGCAGCCCCACATGGAGCCAACTTTGGGCTCCGTGCTCAGCGGGGAATGGGCTTGGGCTTCTCCCTCTCCCTCTCCCTCTTCTTCTGCCCCTGCCCCGCTCACGCTCTCTCTTTCCCTCTCTCAAATAAATACATATCAAAAAATAAATGAAACAAGGATAATTTTCAAAGTAGCCTACCTTATTAAAGTTTACTTATTTTTTGCTTTTAAATTTTGTTTCCAGTTTTACTGAGCTGTAACTGATGTATACCATCTTATGAAACTTTATAAAGTATGAACAAAAACTTAAGAAAACCATTTCTTAAATGAACAAGTATCACAAAGCTGGGAAGCAGGGATTTTGGTGGGGTTGTGAGGGAAAACCCACACAGCTGGAGAGAAAACGTATCTGTCTGTCTAACTTCAGTCCCTTCTCACGCATTGCTTTGCCTCATGCTCGCTCTCTCTGGGTGAGCTTGGGGAAGACCTGTCATCTTATTAGGATAGTCTGGAATCTCTTGCTAGTTTCCATATGACGTAGCAGAGGTGAAATAGTAGCTGAGTACTTTTCTAGATGAGCCACAATTGGCAGAGGAAGGCCAATGTGTTTGGAGGCATGGGGGCTCATATTGCCCAGGCCACCCAGGATGTGCCAGTGATGACCGGAGGAGCTGGCTGTTGTCGCCATTGTGTAGTGAGGAAACCATGGCTTTGCCCAAGGTTACGAGTCCCTCAGGGATTAGGCTGAGAGTTGAACCTTGACCGGTGAAGCTCCAAAGCCCAGGTTCTTTCCTATCGTATCACACGACTCTTCTCTCTCTCTCGTTTAGTCAGTCTAGTGTTTAGTCTCCTGGAGGGGGAAGAAGTGACTCGACTGCTCCGAGTTTCCCGTTTAACGACACCCCTTCCCAGACCCCGCCAGAGTAGCATAAAGAACTCTGCCACTCCACAGGGGCCTAATGAAAATGTGCACTTCACAAAGTTCCTTCTGTCAGAGTTACTACTGCACATGTCCGGTTCAAAGTAGGGATTCTACCCCCTGGGGGACAAAAATGAGAGCTCTCATTACCTTTCTTATCAAGTTTTCTTCCAATTCCAAGGGGCCGGAATCAGGTGGGTAAAGAACGCTTGGGACTATACAGACGGATAAATTATAAGCTGTCATCTGATTGGATGAGGAATGTTGCTCAATGTTGTATAGCACTCCAAAAAGGTATCGCAAGAGAACAACATTTGCTCTTGGCAGCTGGGCTAAAAGCCTAAGGTCAAAAAAACACACTTTTAAATTAGGCAAGTGATTCCACTTAGGAGGTTGGAAAAACAGAGACAGGGAACAGGATACATCCTTGTATATCTAGCACACAACCCGCTCTAGCAGAGTTCCAGGCATGAATGTAGACAAAATCGTTGCACTGAATTCAGTTCCTGAGCCAGATAAACACTTCTCTGGTTAGTTCAATGTCTGACAGACTTTTAAGGTCATAGCCCTGGCAGTTGTTGCTCTTGATCTGTCTTGGACCAGGGAATTTTGTCTACCGGTTTCAAGGATCCACAAGGTGTAAAACGGCCAAGGAGTCCACATTAATAAGATCAGGAGAAGAACAATAATAGCCCTAAAGCGTGCCTCTATTCTGAAGCTGGGCCCCATGGGTGTGAAGACTTGAAACTCTTTGGCGTTGGTCATGATTATAGTGGGCAAAGCTGGAAAACGTAAGCCAATGTTTTCCTCATAGTATGTTGGGTGTATTTTGGAGATGTGACCAGAGTAGAGTAATTATTGCATCGTTACCTCCGAGCTGCAGTTATCATCTCCTCTTCGTTGCCTTGGTCAATAACACCGAGCCATTTGTCATAGAGATCAGATAAAAATACACTTCCTGGTATATTTCTTAGAAAGTCCTTAGGGAGATAAAAAAAATATGTGTATATATTATAGAAAATATGTATTGGAAATATTCCAGAGAAAATATGTAGTTAAAAAATTCAGTTCAGCCCCCACTTCCTTTACAGATACCCAAACTGGGACCCACACGGAGCTCGGCTCTGACTCTCCATTGACTTGCACACGCAGGAGCAGGTGCTTGGATTTTCTCCCGCTAAAACTTAGAGGCATAAAAGCAGAGCTTAGCCTGTGGTGGCAATGAAGATAAAGGTCCCTTCTATCATCTGGAACTTATTTTGTGTGTGTGCTTTTTTTTTTTTTTTGCAAAGTACCACAAACTGACAGGGTCTGGCTGTAGACCATCCTAAATCCTATTAGCTTCCTGGACAGAAATACACATACCCATGTTGCTTGTTTTAGACAAGGTGCTAGCTCTTAACTCTAGCAAGAAAAGGCCTGAAACAATCAAAACACAAACAGGTGGGCTCTTGCACACATATTAGGAAAGAACTAGGTCTTCTCACTCGGGGTATGTGTGCTCCCTGGAAGAAAGCTACTCGCACAATTGCTTCATTCTTCCTTTTCTTAACTGTCTAAAAGTCGAGAGTCTAAAGGCAGACTCACTGTGGTCCTGAGGATAGATTCATTTCTAGTTTAGGCCAATTGTCCAGTTAGTTTGCCATGATATTATCAAGGCCAAGGTCGCAGAGTCTGATTCTCCACCAAGATCCGTCAACTTCAGGAAGAGAAAACTTTAGAAATGTCTAAGCACTCTCCCCACAAGTGCTCACCCTCTTCCTAGTCGGTGCTTATAACACGGAATCAGGAAAGAACCTCCTAACTCTTGCTAGAAAATCGATTCCATGTGTGCACCTTACAGAGGGCAACACTCATCTTGCTACCTAGTGTATCATCATTCTTCTCCTGTCTCCTGATGCCTGTATGTATATTACTACTGGATATCACTATGGCCCCAGTGTAGGAGTGGTTACCTAAGACATTTCTGGACCTTGCTATTGATCCCATCTTCGAACATTAACGGGGGACAAGGGAAGACCAAATGTGACTGAGATTCTACGACTGTAGTCATTACTACGTTAACATAGGGTTGTTCAGAGCTGTTCATAAGTGCCAAGGTGGATGGATTAAATTCTTTCCCTGTTCTATTTCTTTGGGAAAGTTTGCCTTCATTAGGAGGGTGGTGAGGATGTTTTCATGGGTAAACTGTGTGTATGTATCGGTGCGTATTTCGAAATTTATTATCATGACTAGTAGTCATTTCAGTATTAGTATTTTGCATGGAGTCTTCAGGAGTGAAGGTGGGGAGGGCGGTGTGTAGTGAAAACAGAAAGTATTTCTAACACATGGGGCTTTTAACTCCTAAAGTAGCTTCCTTACATTTTGATTTTGTCAAGCGTTTTTCAGCTTGTCAGGTTCTTAATCTATTATGCCCGTTATGGTTCTTGAGCAGTCATGATGAAGGACACCAATCATAGCTTCAGTTACTCGTGTGTGGATAATGCTAGAACCTTCCCTACCTTTAAGACGGTTGCGACCACATGAACAGATTCGCTGTACGGGTTCACTTTGACGCCAGAATTTAGTTTCTCCTTTAGGACATGGCAGGATTTTATATCGGCTGAGTCTCTGAATATGCCTACTGTGAGGGGCCCTTTTTGATTAATAAAGGAAAGCATACCCTGTAGGAAGAAAAGAAAAGTATATGGCATCTCATATCCACAAACGCAGAGCACAAGCTTGCCTCCGTTTTGAAAGAGGAGGGGAATGTACTGGTACACTGTTTTAGAGCGGGAAGGACCAAAGTCAATTTAGATTGGTTTTTTTGTTTTTTTTTTTTTTTTCAGTGTCTCTCTCTATACTTTCTACCCAAATATCCATTTTACAGTCATACACTGAAACATTTTAAACACTTCTTTTAATCAGATTTTCCTTTCCATTGAGTTTCCTCTCTTAAATCAAACTTCTCTGCTCCAAGGCCTTTGCGGAATCACCGTCTGTTTCCTACTTTACCATTCTTTTCTCATTATTCCCCTACGTAGATGCTCTTCCCCAAGTATGGAAGTCTATTTAGGGAATACTCATTTCCCATTTGTTTATTTCTCTTTAAGTGACTGTATACTCCTTTCCTACTTGTTCTATTTCCTTCCCTCTTTTAAAGCCAGGCTCAGAAACTCTCTTGTCCTTCTCTGATTACCCTCCCTTCTCATGAGTCTTAAATTGTCTTTTGCTCTATCTTCATGTCCTCTCTCTGCTGTGTAGAATCTTAATAAGGGCTGGACTCAGGGAATCCAACGGATCTGAAGTCTATTATGCTCCTTATCTATTGTGTGAGCTGGGGCACATACATCCTGTACTGAGGCTTCTCTGATTCGGTTAGGAAGTGTGGAGGATGATAATCCTAGCTAGCCCCTAAATTTGCTGTGATGCAAGGACCTGGGGTAGTAGCTAGCAGGTAACAAAGTAGCTAATAGGATACATTTCTTCATAGCTAGCAGAACGTTCCCTACATCCCGGACAGTGCTTGCAGAGACACCGAATACTCAGTGAATGTCCACACTGACAATTCACTACAGCAGCTTGAGATAACACAGGCCAAACTCTGTGGCTTTCATTTGACATATTCTGTTAGGATTAACAGATTCCTATTTGCCAGAGGATGAGTCTATGCTCGTGTCAGATGTTTGCAGTTGTTAGACTGAGTAGACTCCGTTGAAGGAGACTTGAGACTCATGTGAGTGCAGGAAGGCAATGAAGGGAGAGTGTGAAGATGAGGTGGACTCTCAGAGACTCACATACACAGAGTCATTTTGACTGATCTGAACAGGCCTCGGTGGGTCTTTGCGGAAACAAGACCCAAGTGGAATGGACAAGAATGTCTTTTCCTGTTGTATTTGCCTCATGACTCTGCTGGACCTAAGTCAGATTCTGTTCCTTGAAATAACAGTAACAGAGCTTCTCAGCCAAAGCCAGGGGCTGTCTAATGACTTCTCCATTTGGGGATAGATTTGGATGAGGACACGTGGCCTCTCAGAGTGTCCCCTCCTCAGGAGGGCTCTAGAAGACCAAAAGGAGATGACCTACCAGAATTGGGAAGGGCAGGTTGTCTTTATCACACACATCCATGAGGGGAACTCCAAAGAGCTGTCCTGGCTTTGCGGAAGGTGGGGCTGTGCACTGGTTGTGCTGACAAGTGCTGGAACCCTGACAAAAGGCCCTGTCACTGAGAAAACGGCTTGTCACAGTCTTCCGGCCGGAGTCTAAGGAAGAAGAGAGAGTACTAGTAGTAGTAGTTGTTGTTTAATACGCTGAACCTTCCTTTTCCTTTTTTTTTTTTTTTTTTTTTTACAGATTTTATTTATATTTTGACAGAGGGAGAGAGACAGCGAGAGAGGGAACACAAGCAGGGGGAGGGGGAGAGGGAGAAGCAGGCTTCCCTCGGAGCAGGGAGCCCGATGCGGGGCTCGATCCCAGGACCCCGGGATCATGACCTGAGCTGAAGGCAGACGCTGAATGACTGAGCCACCCAGGCGCCCCAGACACGTCTTAATTCCTGATGACTTGTATTTTCCTAAAGATTTCCTCAAAGCAATGTGGTAAGCATCATAAAACCAAGAAATGTCAGAAATATGGAGGGATTGATGATACGTGTCTCCAGGTTCTGAATCGAAAGTCTACCTTCTAAGGTGGACTGCTGCCAGGTAGCTGTGATTAGCTAGGCTCAAATCGTACTAGGTCTAGTCTCAGGGGCACTTCTCCTAGTCCTATTAATGGCTTTTTTTGGATTCCATCCATCATCGTATTTAGTGTTTACCACAATTCTAAGATTTAGACATTATTTTTATCCACATTTTAGAGATGAATAAACTGATGCTGAGCTAGAAAAACCGATCAAAGGTAATATAGCTGGTAAATGGGGGCACAGGACTTTACACTCTGGAGAGGTTTTTTGACATCAAGTCAAGTCCTTTTTTCTCAATGATGCCAGTTCTTTTCAACCTGTTTCAAAGGGCACTGGAATCCTGTGGTGCCTCAAGAGCCCCTGAGCCAAAAGAGGAGGGAGGGGAAGAAAGGCCCCTTGCTCTGGCTTCAACCAGAGCACATCTAATATACATAAATATATATACTATGGTTATATTTATATAGTATAAGTATCTAATTATATATTATATATATATATATATATAACTACATATATATGTATGATGTTGTATATATATATATATATAGATATATAGCACCCACTTAGAATTTTGTTAGAAAAAATTCCCAAACACTGTAGCATACCATGATGAGTCCTAATGCCCTTATGATCTACACTAGAAACTTCTTGAAGTCAGAGACCTCATCTTATCCTTTCTTTGGTCTCACAACAGTGTGGAACCTCCCTTGACCTGTGAGCCAGCCTTCGGAAGAAGGAGCCCATGGAAATCCTTGCCCTGGCGATGCTCTGGGCTCCAGAACAGCTCTGTCTAAGCATCTCCCATGACCCCTGGCAACCTTGCTGTCTGCTTCTCACTAAAGCCAATTAAATTACTCCCAGTACCTGCAGCCTTCTCGCTGTTACCACGACTCATTGAGTTCTCGCCCAAGAGGGAAGTGATGTCTTCTCCAAATATCCTGAGGCAATTTTCAATGAGAAATTCTACAAGACAAATCTGTAACACAAAAAGACAAGAATGGGGTGCTCTTTTCCATAGGGCATAGTTATAAATCACATTTTGTATACAGACCTTGGATCTAAGAAAAAATGGGAAGGACTTCTCAGAAAAATTCAGAGTTGATAAAAATATGTAGAAACCAGGGGCGCCTGGGTGGCTCAGTCGGTTAAGCGTCTGCGTTCGGCTCAGGTCATAATCCCAGGGTGCTGGGATCAGCCCTACATCGCGCTCCCTGCTAAGCGCGAAGCCTGCATCTCCCTCTCCCACTCCCCCTGCTTGTGTTCGCTCTCTCGCTGTGTCTCTCTCAGTCAAGTAAATAAATAAGAGTTTAAAAAAAACACACAAAAAAACAGAAACACATAGAAACCAGAGTTCGCTCAGAAATAACTTAGAAAGAGTGATACTTGCCCGTGTACTTTGGGTACACATTTTAAAATACTGCCCATCCGTGGGCTAAAGTCATAATGCGTGGCCTAGTTTAAGAGCTAACATTTTGGGATCAGTGGTTACGTCTTTAAGCCCAGGATAAATTTCGGGGCCCCTCTGTTGGGCGTCTGACCCTTGATTTCGGCGCAGATCACGATCTCATGGTGGTGCGATGCAGCCCCACATGGAGCCAACTTTGGGCTCCGTGCTCAGCGGGGAATGGGCTTGGGCTTCTCCCTCTCCCTCTCCCTCTTCTTCTGCCCCTGCCCCGCTCACGCTCTCTCTTTCCCTCTCTCAAATAAATACATATCAAAAAATAAATGAAACAAGGATAATTTTCAAAGTAGCCTACCTTATTAAAGTTTACTTATTTTTTGCTTTTAAATTTTGTTTCCAGTTTTACTGAGCTGTAACTGATGTATACCATCTTATGAAACTTTATAAAGTATGAACAAAAACTTAAGAAAACCATTTCTTAAATGAACAAGTATCACAAAGCTGGGAAGCAGGGATTTTGGTGGGGTTGTGAGGGAAAACCCACACAGCTGGAGAGAAAACGTATCTGTCTGTCTAACTTCAGTCCCTTCTCACGCATTGCTTTGCCTCATGCTCGCTCTCTCTGGGTGAGCTTGGGGAAGACCTGTCATCTTATTAGGATAGTCTGGAATCTCTTGCTAGTTTCCATATGACGTAGCAGAGGTGAAATAGTAGCTGAGTACTTTTCTAGATGAGCCACAATTGGCAGAGGAAGGCCAATGTGTTTGGAGGCATGGGGGCTCATATTGCCCAGGCCACCCAGGATGTGCCAGTGATGACCGGAGGAGCTGGCTGTTGTCGCCATTGTGTAGTGAGGAAACCATGGCTTTGCCCAAGGTTACGAGTCCCTCAGGGATTAGGCTGAGAGTTGAACCTTGACCGGTGAAGCTCCAAAGCCCAGGTTCTTTCCTATCGTATCACACGACTCTTCTCTCTCTCTCGTTTAGTCAGTCTAGTGTTTAGTCTCCTGGAGGGGGAAGAAGTGACTCGACTGCTCCGAGTTTCCCGTTTAACGACACCCCTTCCCAGACCCCGCCAGAGTAGCATAAAGAACTCTGCCACTCCACAGGGGCCTAATGAAAATGTGCACTTCACAAAGTTCCTTCTGTCAGAGTTACTACTGCACATGTCCGGTTCAAAGTAGGGATTCTACCCCCTGGGGGACAAAAATGAGAGCTCTCATTACCTTTCTTATCAAGTTTTCTTCCAATTCCAAGGGGCCGGAATCAGGTGGGTAAAGAACGCTTGGGACTATACAGACGGATAAATTATAAGCTATCATCTGATTGGATGAGGAATGTTGCTCAATGTTGTATAGCACTCCAAAAAGGTATCGCAAGAGAACAACATTTGCTCTTGGCAGCTGGGCTAAAAGCCTAAGGTCAAAAAAACACACTTTTAAATTAGGCAAGTGATTCCACTTAGGAGGTTGGAAAAACAGAGACAGGGAACAGGATACATCCTTGTATATCTAGCACACAACCCGCTCTAGCAGAGTTCCAGGCATGAATGTAGACAAAATCGTTGCACTGAATTCAGTTCCTGAGCCAGATAAACACTTCTCTGGTTAGTTCAATGTCTGACAGACTTTTAAGGTCATAGCCCTGGCAGTTGTTGCTCTTGATCTGTCTTGGACCAGGGAATTTTGTCTACCGGTTTCAAGGATCCACAAGGTGTAAAACGGCCAAGGAGTCCACATTAATAAGATCAGGAGAAGAACAATAATAGCCCTAAAGCGTGCCTCTATTCTGAAGCTGGGCCCCATGGGTGTGAAGACTTGAAACTCTTTGGCGTTGGTCATGATTATAGTGGGCAAAGCTGGAAAACGTAAGCCAATGTTTTCCTCATAGTATGTTGGGTGTATTTTGGAGATGTGACCAGAGTAGAGTAATTATTGCATCGTTACCTCCGAGCTGCAGTTATCATCTCCTCTTCGTTGCCTTGATCAATAACACCGAGCCATTTGTCATAGAGATCAGATAAAAATACACTTCCTGGTATATTTCTTAGAAAGTCCTTAGGGAGATAAAAAAAATATGTGTATATATTATAGAAAATATGTATTGGAAATATTCCAGAGAAAATATGTAGTTAAAAAATTCAGTTCAGCCCCCACTTCCTTTACAGATACCCAAACTGGGACCCACACGGAGCTCGGCTCTGACTCTCCATTGACTTGCACACGCAGGAGCAGGTGCTTGGATTTTCTCCCGCTAAAACTTAGAGGCATAAAAGCAGAGCTTAGCCTGTGGTGGCAATGAAGATAAAGGTCCCTTCTATCATCTGGAACTTATTTTGTGTGTGTGCTTTTTTTTTTTTTTGCAAAGTACCACAAACTGACAGGGTCTGGCTGTAGACCATCCTAAATCCTATTAGCTTCCTGGACAGAAATACACATACCCATGTTGCTTGTTTTAGACAAGGTGCTAGCTCTTAACTCTAGCAAGAAAAGGCCTGAAACAATCAAAACACAAACAGGTGGGCTCTTGCACACATATTAGGAAAGAACTAGGTCTTCTCACTCGGGGTATGTGTGCTCCCTGGAAGAAAGCTACTCGCACAATTGCTTCATTCTTCCTTTTCTTAACTGTCTAAAAGTCGAGAGTCTAAAGGCAGACTCACTGTGGTCCTGAGGATAGATTCATTTCTAGTTTAGGCCAATTGTCCAGTTAGTTTGCCATGATATTATCAAGGCCAAGGTCGCAGAGTCTGATTCTCCACCAAGATCCGTCAACTTCAGGAAGAGAAAACTTTAGAAATGTCTAAGCACTCTCCCCACAAGTGCTCACCCTCTTCCTAGTCGGTGCTTATAACACGGAATCAGGAAAGAACCTCCTAACTCTTGCTAGAAAATCGATTCCATGTGTGCACCTTACAGAGGGCAACACTCATCTTGCTACCTAGTGTATCATCATTCTTCTCCTGTCTCCTGATGCCTGTATGTATATTACTACTGGATATCACTATGGCCCCAGTGTAGGAGTGGTTACCTAAGACATTTCTGGACCTTGCTATTGATCCCATCTTCGAACATTAACGGGGGACAAGGGAAGACCAAATGTGACTGAGATTCTACGACTGTAGTCATTACTACGTTAACATAGGGTTGTTCAGAGCTGTTCATAAGTGCCAAGGTGGATGGATTAAATTCTTTCCCTGTTCTATTTCTTTGGGAAAGTTTGCCTTCATTAGGAGGGTGGTGAGGATGTTTTCATGGGTAAACTGTGTGTATGTATCGGTGCGTATTTCGAAATTTATTATCATGACTAGTAGTCATTTCAGTATTAGTATTTTGCATGGAGTCTTCAGGAGTGAAGGTGGGGAGGGCGGTGTGTAGTGAAAACAGAAAGTATTTCTAACACATGGGGCTTTTAACTCCTAAAGTAGCTTCCTTACATTTTGATTTTGTCAAGCGTTTTTCAGCTTGTCAGGTTCTTAATCTATTATGCCCGTTATGGTTCTTGAGCAGTCATGATGAAGGACACCAATCATAGCTTCAGTTACTCGTGTGTGGATAATGCTAGAACCTTCCCTACCTTTAAGACGGTTGCGACCACATGAACAGATTCGCTGTACGGGTTCACTTTGACGCCAGAATTTAGTTTCTCCTTTAGGACATGGCAGGATTTTATATCGGCTGAGTCTCTGAATATGCCTACTGTGAGGGGCCCTTTTTGATTAATAAAGGAAAGCATACCCTGTAGGAAGAAAAGAAAAGTATATGGCATCTCATATCCACAAACGCAGAGCACAAGCTTGCCTCCGTTTTGAAAGAGGAGGGGAATGTACTGGTACACTGTTTTAGAGCGGGAAGGACCAAAGTCAATTTAGATTGGTTTTTTTGTTTTTTTTTTTTTTTCAGTGTCTCTCTCTATACTTTCTACCCAAATATCCATTTTACAGTCATACACTGAAACATTTTAAACACTTCTTTTAATCAGATTTTCCTTTCCATTGAGTTTCCTCTCTTAAATCAAACTTCTCTGCTCCAAGGCCTTTGCGGAATCACCGTCTGTTTCCTACTTTACCATTCTTTTCTCATTATTCCCCTACGTAGATGCTCTTCCCCAAGTATGGAAGTCTATTTAGGGAATACTCATTTCCCATTTGTTTATTTCTCTTTAAGTGACTGTATACTCCTTTCCTACTTGTTCTATTTCCTTCCCTCTTTTAAAGCCAGGCTCAGAAACTCTCTTGTCCTTCTCTGATTACCCTCCCTTCTCATGAGTCTTAAATTGTCTTTTGCTCTATCTTCATGTCCTCTCTCTGCTGTGTAGAATCTTAATAAGGGCTGGACTCAGGGAATCCAACGGATCTGAAGTCTATTATGCTCCTTATCTATTGTGTGAGCTGGGGCACATACATCCTGTACTGAGGCTTCTCTGATTCGGTTAGGAAGTGTGGAGGATGATAATCCTAGCTAGCCCCTAAATTTGCTGTGATGCAAGGACCTGGGGTAGTAGCTAGCAGGTAACAAAGTAGCTAATAGGATACATTTCTTCATAGCTAGCAGAACGTTCCCTACATCCCGGACAGTGCTTGCAGAGACACCGAATACTCAGTGAATGTCCACACTGACAATTCACTACAGCAGCTTGAGATAACACAGGCCAAACTCTGTGGCTTTCATTTGACATATTCTGTTAGGATTAACAGATTCCTATTTGCCAGAGGATGAGTCTATGCTCGTGTCAGATGTTTGCAGTTGTTAGACTGAGTAGACTCCGTTGAAGGAGACTTGAGACTCATGTGAGTGCAGGAAGGCAATGAAGGGAGAGTGTGAAGATGAGGTGGACTCTCAGAGACTCACATACACAGAGTCATTTTGACTGATCTGAACAGGCCTCGGTGGGTCTTTGCGGAAACAAGACCCAAGTGGAATGGACAAGAATGTCTTTTCCTGTTGTATTTGCCTCATGACTCTGCTGGACCTAAGTCAGATTCTGTTCCTTGAAATAACAGTAACAGAGCTTCTCAGCCAAAGCCAGGGGCTGTCTAATGACTTCTCCATTTGGGGATAGATTTGGATGAGGACACGTGGCCTCTCAGAGTGTCCCCTCCTCAGGAGGGCTCTAGAAGACCAAAAGGAGATGACCTACCAGAATTGGGAAGGGCAGGTTGTCTTTATCACACACATCCATGAGGGGAACTCCAAAGAGCTGTCCTGGCTTTGCGGAAGGTGGGGCTGTGCACTGGTTGTGCTGACAAGTGCTGGAACCCTGACAAAAGGCCCTGTCACTGAGAAAACGGCTTGTCACAGTCTTCCGGCCGGAGTCTAAGGAAGAAGAGAGAGTACTAGTAGTAGTAGTTGTTGTTTAATACGCTGAACCTTCCTTTTCCTTTTTTTTTTTTTTTTTTTTTTACAGATTTTATTTATATTTTGACAGAGGGAGAGAGACAGCGAGAGAGGGAACACAAGCAGGGGGAGGGGGAGAGGGAGAAGCAGGCTTCCCTCGGAGCAGGGAGCCCGATGCGGGGCTCGATCCCAGGACCCCGGGATCATGACCTGAGCTGAAGGCAGACGCTGAATGACTGAGCCACCCAGGCGCCCCAGACACGTCTTAATTCCTGATGACTTGTATTTTCCTAAAGATTTCCTCAAAGCAATGTGGTAAGCATCATAAAACCAAGAAATGTCAGAAATATGGAGGGATTGATGATACGTGTCTCCAGGTTCTGAATCGAAAGTCTACCTTCTAAGGTGGACTGCTGCCAGGTAGCTGTGATTAGCTAGGCTCAAATCGTACTAGGTCTAGTCTCAGGGGCACTTCTCCTAGTCCTATTAATGGCTTTTTTTGGATTCCATCCATCATCGTATTTAGTGTTTACCACAATTCTAAGATTTAGACATTATTTTTATCCACATTTTAGAGATGAATAAACTGATGCTGAGCTAGAAAAACCGATCAAAGGTAATATAGCTGGTAAATGGGGGCACAGGACTTTACACTCTGGAGAGGTTTTTTGACATCAAGTCAAGTCCTTTTTTCTCAATGATGCCAGTTCTTTTCAACCTGTTTCAAAGGGCACTGGAATCCTGTGGTGCCTCAAGAGCCCCTGAGCCAAAAGAGGAGGGAGGGGAAGAAAGGCCCCTTGCTCTGGCTTCAACCAGAGCACATCTAATATACATAAATATATATACTATGGTTATATTTATATAGTATAAGTATCTAATTATATATTATATATATATATATATATAACTACATATATATGTATGATGTTGTATATATATATAGATATAGATATATAGCACCCACTTAGAATTTTGTTAGAAAAAATTCCCAAACACTGTAGCATACCATGATGAGTCCTAATGCCCTTATGATCTACACTAGAAACTTCTTGAAGTCAGAGACCTCATCTTATCCTTTCTTTGGTCTCACAACAGTGTGGAACCTCCCTTGACCTGTGAGCCAGCCTTCGGAAGAAGGAGCCCATGGAAATCCTTGCCCTGGCGATGCTCTGGGCTCCAGAACAGCTCTGTCTAAGCATCTCCCATGACCCCTGGCAACCTTGCTGTCTGCTTCTCACTAAAGCCAATTAAATTACTCCCAGTACCTGCAGCCTTCTCGCTGTTACCACGACTCATTGAGTTCTCGCCCAAGAGGGAAGTGATGTCTTCTCCAAATATCCTGAGGCAATTTTCAATGAGAAATTCTACAAGACAAATCTGTAACACAAAAAGACAAGAATGGGGTGCTCTTTTCCATAGGGCATAGTTATAAATCACATTTTGTATACAGACCTTGGATCTAAGAAAAAATGGGAAGGACTTCTCAGAAAAATTCAGAGTTGATAAAAATATGTAGAAACCAGGGGCGCCTGGGTGGCTCAGTCGGTTAAGCGTCTGCGTTCGGCTCAGGTCATAATCCCAGGGTGCTGGGATCAGCCCTACATCGCGCTCCCTGCTAAGCGCGAAGCCTGCATCTCCCTCTCCCACTCCCCCTGCTTGTGTTCGCTCTCTCGCTGTGTCTCTCTCAGTCAAGTAAATAAATAAGAGTTTAAAAAAAACACACAAAAAAACAGAAACACATAGAAACCAGAGTTCGCTCAGAAATAACTTAGAAAGAGTGATACTTGCCCGTGTACTTTGGGTACACATTTTAAAATACTGCCCATCCGTGGGCTAAAGTCATAATGCGTGGCCTAGTTTAAGAGCTAACATTTTGGGATCAGTGGTTACGTCTTTAAGCCCAGGATAAATTTCGGGGCCCCTCTGTTGGGCGTCTGACCCTTGATTTCGGCGCAGATCACGATCTCATGGTGGTGCGATGCAGCCCCACATGGAGCCAACTTTGGGCTCCGTGCTCAGCGGGGAATGGGCTTGGGCTTCTCCCTCTCCCTCTCCCTCTTCTTCTGCCCCTGCCCCGCTCACGCTCTCTCTTTCCCTCTCTCAAATAAATACATATCAAAAAATAAATGAAACAAGGATAATTTTCAAAGTAGCCTACCTTATTAAAGTTTACTTATTTTTTGCTTTTAAATTTTGTTTCCAGTTTTACTGAGCTGTAACTGATGTATACCATCTTATGAAACTTTATAAAGTATGAACAAAAACTTAAGAAAACCATTTCTTAAATGAACAAGTATCACAAAGCTGGGAAGCAGGGATTTTGGTGGGGTTGTGAGGGAAAACCCACACAGCTGGAGAGAAAACGTATCTGTCTGTCTAACTTCAGTCCCTTCTCACGCATTGCTTTGCCTCATGCTCGCTCTCTCTGGGTGAGCTTGGGGAAGACCTGTCATCTTATTAGGATAGTCTGGAATCTCTTGCTAGTTTCCATATGACGTAGCAGAGGTGAAATAGTAGCTGAGTACTTTTCTAGATGAGCCACAATTGGCAGAGGAAGGCCAATGTGTTTGGAGGCATGGGGGCTCATATTGCCCAGGCCACCCAGGATGTGCCAGTGATGACCGGAGGAGCTGGCTGTTGTCGCCATTGTGTAGTGAGGAAACCATGGCTTTGCCCAAGGTTACGAGTCCCTCAGGGATTAGGCTGAGAGTTGAACCTTGACCGGTGAAGCTCCAAAGCCCAGGTTCTTTCCTATCGTATCACACGACTCTTCTCTCTCTCTCGTTTAGTCAGTCTAGTGTTTAGTCTCCTGGAGGGGGAAGAAGTGACTCGACTGCTCCGAGTTTCCCGTTTAACGACACCCCTTCCCAGACCCCGCCAGAGTAGCATAAAGAACTCTGCCACTCCACAGGGGCCTAATGAAAATGTGCACTTCACAAAGTTCCTTCTGTCAGAGTTACTACTGCACATGTCCGGTTCAAAGTAGGGATTCTACCCCCTGGGGGACAAAAATGAGAGCTCTCATTACCTTTCTTATCAAGTTTTCTTCCAATTCCAAGGGGCCGGAATCAGGTGGGTAAAGAACGCTTGGGACTATACAGACGGATAAATTATAAGCTATCATCTGATTGGATGAGGAATGTTGCTCAATGTTGTATAGCACTCCAAAAAGGTATCGCAAGAGAACAACATTTGCTCTTGGCAGCTGGGCTAAAAGCCTAAGGTCAAAAAAACACACTTTTAAATTAGGCAAGTGATTCCACTTAGGAGGTTGGAAAAACAGAGACAGGGAACAGGATACATCCTTGTATATCTAGCACACAACCCGCTCTAGCAGAGTTCCAGGCATGAATGTAGACAAAATCGTTGCACTGAATTCAGTTCCTGAGCCAGATAAACACTTCTCTGGTTAGTTCAATGTCTGACAGACTTTTAAGGTCATAGCCCTGGCAGTTGTTGCTCTTGATCTGTCTTGGACCAGGGAATTTTGTCTACCGGTTTCAAGGATCCACAAGGTGTAAAACGGCCAAGGAGTCCACATTAATAAGATCAGGAGAAGAACAATAATAGCCCTAAAGCGTGCCTCTATTCTGAAGCTGGGCCCCATGGGTGTGAAGACTTGAAACTCTTTGGCGTTGGTCATGATTATAGTGGGCAAAGCTGGAAAACGTAAGCCAATGTTTTCCTCATAGTATGTTGGGTGTATTTTGGAGATGTGACCAGAGTAGAGTAATTATTGCATCGTTACCTCCGAGCTGCAGTTATCATCTCCTCTTCGTTGCCTTGATCAATAACACCGAGCCATTTGTCATAGAGATCAGATAAAAATACACTTCCTGGTATATTTCTTAGAAAGTCCTTAGGGAGATAAAAAAAATATGTGTATATATTATAGAAAATATGTATTGGAAATATTCCAGAGAAAATATGTAGTTAAAAAATTCAGTTCAGCCCCCACTTCCTTTACAGATACCCAAACTGGGACCCACACGGAGCTCGGCTCTGACTCTCCATTGACTTGCACACGCAGGAGCAGGTGCTTGGATTTTCTCCCGCTAAAACTTAGAGGCATAAAAGCAGAGCTTAGCCTGTGGTGGCAATGAAGATAAAGGTCCCTTCTATCATCTGGAACTTATTTTGTGTGTGTGCTTTTTTTTTTTTTTGCAAAGTACCACAAACTGACAGGGTCTGGCTGTAGACCATCCTAAATCCTATTAGCTTCCTGGACAGAAATACACATACCCATGTTGCTTGTTTTAGACAAGGTGCTAGCTCTTAACTCTAGCAAGAAAAGGCCTGAAACAATCAAAACACAAACAGGTGGGCTCTTGCACACATATTAGGAAAGAACTAGGTCTTCTCACTCGGGGTATGTGTGCTCCCTGGAAGAAAGCTACTCGCACAATTGCTTCATTCTTCCTTTTCTTAACTGTCTAAAAGTCGAGAGTCTAAAGGCAGACTCACTGTGGTCCTGAGGATAGATTCATTTCTAGTTTAGGCCAATTGTCCAGTTAGTTTGCCATGATATTATCAAGGCCAAGGTCGCAGAGTCTGATTCTCCACCAAGATCCGTCAACTTCAGGAAGAGAAAACTTTAGAAATGTCTAAGCACTCTCCCCACAAGTGCTCACCCTCTTCCTAGTCGGTGCTTATAACACGGAATCAGGAAAGAACCTCCTAACTCTTGCTAGAAAATCGATTCCATGTGTGCACCTTACAGAGGGCAACACTCATCTTGCTACCTAGTGTATCATCATTCTTCTCCTGTCTCCTGATGCCTGTATGTATATTACTACTGGATATCACTATGGCCCCAGTGTAGGAGTGGTTACCTAAGACATTTCTGGACCTTGCTATTGATCCCATCTTCGAACATTAACGGGGGACAAGGGAAGACCAAATGTGACTGAGATTCTACGACTGTAGTCATTACTACGTTAACATAGGGTTGTTCAGAGCTGTTCATAAGTGCCAAGGTGGATGGATTAAATTCTTTCCCTGTTCTATTTCTTTGGGAAAGTTTGCCTTCATTAGGAGGGTGGTGAGGATGTTTTCATGGGTAAACTGTGTGTATGTATCGGTGCGTATTTCGAAATTTATTATCATGACTAGTAGTCATTTCAGTATTAGTATTTTGCATGGAGTCTTCAGGAGTGAAGGTGGGGAGGGCGGTGTGTAGTGAAAACAGAAAGTATTTCTAACACATGGGGCTTTTAACTCCTAAAGTAGCTTCCTTACATTTTGATTTTGTCAAGCGTTTTTCAGCTTGTCAGGTTCTTAATCTATTATGCCCGTTATGGTTCTTGAGCAGTCATGATGAAGGACACCAATCATAGCTTCAGTTACTCGTGTGTGGATAATGCTAGAACCTTCCCTACCTTTAAGACGGTTGCGACCACATGAACAGATTCGCTGTACGGGTTCACTTTGACGCCAGAATTTAGTTTCTCCTTTAGGACATGGCAGGATTTTATATCGGCTGAGTCTCTGAATATGCCTACTGTGAGGGGCCCTTTTTGATTAATAAAGGAAAGCATACCCTGTAGGAAGAAAAGAAAAGTATATGGCATCTCATATCCACAAACGCAGAGCACAAGCTTGCCTCCGTTTTGAAAGAGGAGGGGAATGTACTGGTACACTGTTTTAGAGCGGGAAGGACCAAAGTCAATTTAGATTGGTTTTTTTTTTTTTTTTTTTTTTTTTTCAGTGTCTCTCTCTATACTTTCTACCCAAATATCCATTTTACAGTCATACACTGAAACATTTTAAACACTTCTTTTAATCAGATTTTCCTTTCCATTGAGTTTCCTCTCTTAAATCAAACTTCTCTGCTCCAAGGCCTTTGCGGAATCACCGTCTGTTTCCTACTTTACCATTCTTTTCTCATTATTCCCCTACGTAGATGCTCTTCCCCAAGTATGGAAGTCTATTGAGGGAATACTCATTTCCCATTTGTTTATTTCTCTTTAAGTGACTGTATACTCCTTTCCTACTTGTTCTATTTCCTTCCCTCTTTTAAAGCCAGGCTCAGAAACTCTCTTGTCCTTCTCTGATTACCCTCCCTTCTCATGAGTCTTAAATTGTCTTTTGCTCTATCTTCATGTCCTCTCTCTGCTGTGTAGAATCTTAATAAGGGCTGGACTCAGGGAATCCAACGGATCTGAAGTCTATTATGCTCCTTACCTATTGTGTGAGCTGGGGCACATACATCCTGTACTGAGGCTTCTCTGATTCGGTTAGGAAGTGTGGAGGATGATAATCCTAGCTAGCCCCTAAATTTGCTGTGATGCAAGGACCTGGGGTAGTAGCTAGCAGGTAACAAAGTAGCTAATAGGATACATTTCTTCATAGCTAGCAGAACGTTCCCTACATCCCGGACAGTGCTTGCAGAGACACCGAATACTCAGTGAATGTCCACACTGACAATTCACTACAGCAGCTTGAGATAACACAGGCCAAACTCTGTGGCTTTCATTTGACATATTCTGTTAGGATTAACAGATTCCTATTTGCCAGAGGATGAGTCTATGCTCGTGTCAGATGTTTGCAGTTGTTAGACTGAGTAGACTCCGTTGAAGGAGACTTGAGACTCATGTGAGTGCAGGAAGGCAATGAAGGGAGAGTGTGAAGATGAGGTGGACTCTCAGAGACTCACATACACAGAGTCATTTTGACTGATCTGAACAGGCCTCGGTGGGTCTTTGCGGAAACAAGACCCAAGTGGAATGGACAAGAATGTCTTTTCCTGTTGTATTTGCCTCATGACTCTGCTGGACCTAAGTCAGATTCTGTTCCTTGAAATAACAGTAACAGAGCTTCTCAGCCAAAGCCAGGGGCTGTCTAATGACTTCTCCATTTGGGGATAGATTTGGATGAGGACACGTGGCCTCTCAGAGTGTCCCCTCCTCAGGAGGGCTCTAGAAGACCAAAAGGAGATGACCTACCAGAATTGGGAAGGGCAGGTTGTCTTTATCACACACATCCATGAGGGGAACTCCAAAGAGCTGTCCTGGCTTTGCGGAAGGTGGGGCTGTGCACTGGTTGTGCTGACAAGTGCTGGAACCCTGACAAAAGGCCCTGTCACTGAGAAAACGGCTTGTCACAGTCTTCCGGCCGGAGTCTAAGGAAGAAGAGAGAGTACTAGTAGTAGTAGTTGTTGTTTAATACGCTGAACCTTCCTTTTCCTTTTTTTTTTTTTTTTTTTTTACAGATTTTATTTATATTTTGACAGAGGGAGAGAGACAGCGAGAGAGGGAACACAAGCAGGGGGAGGGGGAGAGGGAGAAGCAGGCTTCCCTCGGAGCAGGGAGCCCGATGCGGGGCTCGATCCCAGGACCCCGGGATCATGACCTGAGCTGAAGGCAGACGCTGAATGACTGAGCCACCCAGGCGCCCCAGACACGTCTTAATTCCTGATGACTTGTATTTTCCTAAAGATTTCCTCAAAGCAATGTGGTAAGCATCATAAAACCAAGAAATGTCAGAAATATGGAGGGATTGATGATACGTGTCTCCAGGTTCTGAATCGAAAGTCTACCTTCTAAGGTGGACTGCTGCCAGGTAGCTGTGATTAGCTAGGCTCAAATCGTACTAGGTCTAGTCTCAGGGGCACTTCTCCTAGTCCTATTAATGGCTTTTTTTGGATTCCATCCATCATCGTATTTAGTGTTTACCACAATTCTAAGATTTAGACATTATTTTTATCCACATTTTAGAGATGAATAAACTGATGCTGAGCTAGAAAAACCGATCAAAGGTAATATAGCTGGTAAATGGGGGCACAGGACTTTACACTCTGGAGAGGTTTTTTGACATCAAGTCAAGTCCTTTTTTCTCAATGATGCCAGTTCTTTTCAACCTGTTTCAAAGGGCACTGGAATCCTGTGGTGCCTCAAGAGCCCCTGAGCCAAAAGAGGAGGGAGGGGAAGAAAGGCCCCTTGCTCTGGCTTCAACCAGAGCACATCTAATATACATAAATATATATACTATGGTTATATTTATATAGTATAAGTATCTAATTATATATTATATATATATATATAACTACATATATATGTATGATGTTGTATATATATATATATATAGATATATAGCACCCACTTAGAATTTTGTTAGAAAAAATTCCCAAACACTGTAGCATACCATGATGAGTCCTAATGCCCTTATGATCTACACTAGAAACTTCTTGAAGTCAGAGACCTCATCTTATCCTTTCTTTGGTCTCACAACAGTGTGGAACCTCCCTTGACCTGTGAGCCAGCCTTCGGAAGAAGGAGCCCATGGAAATCCTTGCCCTGGCGATGCTCTGGGCTCCAGAACAGCTCTGTCTAAGCATCTCCCATGACCCCTGGCAACCTTGCTGTCTGCTTCTCACTAAAGCCAATTAAATTACTCCCAGTACCTGCAGCCTTCTCGCTGTTACCACGACTCATTGAGTTCTCGCCCAAGAGGGAAGTGATGTCTTCTCCAAATATCCTGAGGCAATTTTCAATGAGAAATTCTACAAGACAAATCTGTAACACAAAAAGACAAGAATGGGGTGCTCTTTTCCATAGGGCATAGTTATAAATCACATTTTGTATACAGACCTTGGATCTAAGAAAAAATGGGAAGGACTTCTCAGAAAAATTCAGAGTTGATAAAAATATGTAGAAACCAGGGGCGCCTGGGTGGCTCAGTCGGTTAAGCGTCTGCGTTCGGCTCAGGTCATAATCCCAGGGTGCTGGGATCAGCCCTACATCGCGCTCCCTGCTAAGCGCGAAGCCTGCATCTCCCTCTCCCACTCCCCCTGCTTGTGTTCGCTCTCTCGCTGTGTCTCTCTCAGTCAAGTAAATAAATAAGAGTTTAAAAAAAACACACAAAAAAACAGAAACACATAGAAACCAGAGTTCGCTCAGAAATAACTTAGAAAGAGTGATACTTGCCCATGTACTTTGGGTACACATTTTAAAATACTGCCCATCCGTGGGCTAAAGTCATAATGCGTGGCCTAGTTTAAGAGCTAACATTTTGGGATCAGTGGTTACGTCTTTAAGCCCAGGATAAATTTCGGGGCCCCTCTGTTGGGCGTCTGACCCTTGATTTCGGCGCAGATCACGATCTCATGGTGGTGCGATGCAGCCCCACATGGAGCCAACTTTGGGCTCCGTGCTCAGCGGGGAATGGGCTTGGGCTTCTCCCTCTCCCTCTCCCTCTTCTTCTGCCCCTGCCCCGCTCACGCTCTCTCTTTCCCTCTCTCAAATAAATACATATCAAAAAATAAATGAAACAAGGATAATTTTCAAAGTAGCCTACCTTATTAAAGTTTACTTATTTTTTGCTTTTAAATTTTGTTTCCAGTTTTACTGAGCTGTAACTGATGTATACCATCTTATGAAACTTTATAAAGTATGAACAAAAACTTAAGAAAACCATTTCTTAAATGAACAAGTATCACAAAGCTGGGAAGCAGGGATTTTGGTGGGGTTGTGAGGGAAAACCCACACAGCTGGAGAGAAAACGTATCTGTCTGTCTAACTTCAGTCCCTTCTCACGCATTGCTTTGCCTCATGCTCGCTCTCTCTGGGTGAGCTTGGGGAAGACCTGTCATCTTATTAGGATAGTCTGGAATCTCTTGCTAGTTTCCATATGACGTAGCAGAGGTGAAATAGTAGCTGAGTACTTTTCTAGATGAGCCACAATTGGCAGAGGAAGGCCAATGTGTTTGGAGGCATGGGGGCTCATATTGCCCAGGCCACCCAGGATGTGCCAGTGATGACCGGAGGAGCTGGCTGTTGTCGCCATTGTGTAGTGAGGAAACCATGGCTTTGCCCAAGGTTACGAGTCCCTCAGGGATTAGGCTGAGAGTTGAACCTTGACCGGTGAAGCTCCAAAGCCCAGGTTCTTTCCTATCGTATCACACGACTCTTCTCTCTCTCTCGTTTAGTCAGTCTAGTGTTTAGTCTCCTGGAGGGGGAAGAAGTGACTCGACTGCTCCGAGTTTCCCGTTTAACGACACCCCTTCCCAGACCCCGCCAGAGTAGCATAAAGAACTCTGCCACTCCACAGGGGCCTAATGAAAATGTGCACTTCACAAAGTTCCTTCTGTCAGAGTTACTACTGCACATGTCCGGTTCAAAGTAGGGATTCTACCCCCTGGGGGACAAAAATGAGAGCTCTCATTACCTTTCTTATCAAGTTTTCTTCCAATTCCAAGGGGCCGGAATCAGGTGGGTAAAGAACGCTTGGGACTATACAGACGGATAAATTATAAGCTATCATCTGATTGGATGAGGAATGTTGCTCAATGTTGTATAGCACTCCAAAAAGGTATCGCAAGAGAACAACATTTGCTCTTGGCAGCTGGGCTAAAAGCCTAAGGTCAAAAAAACACACTTTTAAATTAGGCAAGTGATTCCACTTAGGAGGTTGGAAAAACAGAGACAGGGAACAGGATACATCCTTGTATATCTAGCACACAACCCGCTCTAGCAGAGTTCCAGGCATGAATGTAGACAAAATCGTTGCACTGAATTCAGTTCCTGAGCCAGATAAACACTTCTCTGGTTAGTTCAATGTCTGACAGACTTTTAAGGTCATAGCCCTGGCAGTTGTTGCTCTTGATCTGTCTTGGACCAGGGAATTTTGTCTACCGGTTTCAAGGATCCACAAGGTGTAAAACGGCCAAGGAGTCCACATTAATAAGATCAGGAGAAGAACAATAATAGCCCTAAAGCGTGCCTCTATTCTGAAGCTGGGCCCCATGGGTGTGAAGACTTGAAACTCTTTGGCGTTGGTCATGATTATAGTGGGCAAAGCTGGAAAACGTAAGCCAATGTTTTCCTCATAGTATGTTGGGTGTATTTTGGAGATGTGACCAGAGTAGAGTAATTATTGCATCGTTACCTCCGAGCTGCAGTTATCATCTCCTCTTCGTTGCCTTGATCAATAACACCGAGCCATTTGTCATAGAGATCAGATAAAAATACACTTCCTGGTATATTTCTTAGAAAGTCCTTAGGGAGATAAAAAAAATATGTGTATATATTATAGAAAATATGTATTGGAAATATTCCAGAGAAAATATGTAGTTAAAAAATTCAGTTCAGCCCCCACTTCCTTTACAGATACCCAAACTGGGACCCACACGGAGCTCGGCTCTGACTCTCCATTGACTTGCACACGCAGGAGCAGGTGCTTGGATTTTCTCCCGCTAAAACTTAGAGGCATAAAAGCAGAGCTTAGCCTGTGGTGGCAATGAAGATAAAGGTCCCTTCTATCATCTGGAACTTATTTTGTGTGTGTGCTTTTTTTTTTTTTTGCAAAGTACCACAAACTGACAGGGTCTGGCTGTAGACCATCCTAAATCCTATTAGCTTCCTGGACAGAAATACACATACCCATGTTGCTTGTTTTAGACAAGGTGCTAGCTCTTAACTCTAGCAAGAAAAGGCCTGAAACAATCAAAACACAAACAGGTGGGCTCTTGCACACATATTAGGAAAGAACTAGGTCTTCTCACTCGGGGTATGTGTGCTCCCTGGAAGAAAGCTACTCGCACAATTGCTTCATTCTTCCTTTTCTTAACTGTCTAAAAGTCGAGAGTCTAAAGGCAGACTCACTGTGGTCCTGAGGATAGATTCATTTCTAGTTTAGGCCAATTGTCCAGTTAGTTTGCCATGATATTATCAAGGCCAAGGTCGCAGAGTCTGATTCTCCACCAAGATCCGTCAACTTCAGGAAGAGAAAACTTTAGAAATGTCTAAGCACTCTCCCCACAAGTGCTCACCCTCTTCCTAGTCGGTGCTTATAACACGGAATCAGGAAAGAACCTCCTAACTCTTGCTAGAAAATCGATTCCATGTGTGCACCTTACAGAGGGCAACACTCATCTTGCTACCTAGTGTATCATCATTCTTCTCCTGTCTCCTGATGCCTGTATGTATATTACTACTGGATATCACTATGGCCCCAGTGTAGGAGTGGTTACCTAAGACATTTCTGGACCTTGCTATTGATCCCATCTTCGAACATTAACGGGGGACAAGGGAAGACCAAATGTGACTGAGATTCTACGACTGTAGTCATTACTACGTTAACATAGGGTTGTTCAGAGCTGTTCATAAGTGCCAAGGTGGATGGATTAAATTCTTTCCCTGTTCTATTTCTTTGGGAAAGTTTGCCTTCATTAGGAGGGTGGTGAGGATGTTTTCATGGGTAAACTGTGTGTATGTATCGGTGCGTATTTCGAAATTTATTATCATGACTAGTAGTCATTTCAGTATTAGTATTTTGCATGGAGTCTTCAGGAGTGAAGGTGGGGAGGGCGGTGTGTAGTGAAAACAGAAAGTATTTCTAACACATGGGGCTTTTAACTCCTAAAGTAGCTTCCTTACATTTTGATTTTGTCAAGCGTTTTTCAGCTTGTCAGGTTCTTAATCTATTATGCCCGTTATGGTTCTTGAGCAGTCATGATGAAGGACACCAATCATAGCTTCAGTTACTCGTGTGTGGATAATGCTAGAACCTTCCCTACCTTTAAGACGGTTGCGACCACATGAACAGATTCGCTGTACGGGTTCACTTTGATGCCAGAATTTAGTTTCTCCTTTAGGACATGGCAGGATTTTATATCGGCTGAGTCTCTGAATATGCCTACTGTGAGGGGCCCTTTTTGATTAATAAAGGAAAGCATACCCTGTAGGAAGAAAAGAAAAGTATATGGCATCTCATATCCACAAACGCAGAGCACAAGCTTGCCTCCGTTTTGAAAGAGGAGGGGAATGTACTGGTACACTGTTTTAGAGCGGGAAGGACCAAAGTCAATTTAGATTGGTTTTTTTTTTTTTTTTTTTTTTTTTTCAGTGTCTCTCTCTATACTTTCTACCCAAATATCCATTTTACAGTCATACACTGAAACATTTTAAACACTTCTTTTAATCAGATTTTCCTTTCCATTGAGTTTCCTCTCTTAAATCAAACTTCTCTGCTCCAAGGCCTTTGCGGAATCACCGTCTGTTTCCTACTTTACCATTCTTTTCTCATTATTCCCCTACGTAGATGCTCTTCCCCAAGTATGGAAGTCTATTTAGGGAATACTCATTTCCCATTTGTTTATTTCTCTTTAAGTGACTGTATACTCCTTTCCTACTTGTTCTATTTCCTTCCCTCTTTTAAAGCCAGGCTCAGAAACTCTCTTGTCCTTCTCTGATTACCCTCCCTTCTCATGAGTCTTAAATTGTCTTTTGCTCTATCTTCATGTCCTCTCTCTGCTGTGTAGAATCTTAATAAGGGCTGGACTCAGGGAATCCAACGGATCTGAAGTCTATTATGCTCCTTACCTATTGTGTGAGCTGGGGCACATACATCCTGTACTGAGGCTTCTCTGATTCGGTTAGGAAGTGTGGAGGATGATAATCCTAGCTAGCCCCTAAATTTGCTGTGATGCAAGGACCTGGGGTAGTAGCTAGCAGGTAACAAAGTAGCTAATAGGATACATTTCTTCATAGCTAGCAGAACGTTCCCTACATCCCGGACAGTGCTTGCAGAGACACCGAATACTCAGTGAATGTCCACACTGACAATTCACTACAGCAGCTTGAGATAACACAGGCCAAACTCTGTGGCTTTCATTTGACATATTCTGTTAGGATTAACAGATTCCTATTTGCCAGAGGATGAGTCTATGCTCGTGTCAGATGTTTGCAGTTGTTAGACTGAGTAGACTCCGTTGAAGGAGACTTGAGACTCATGTGAGTGCAGGAAGGCAATGAAGGGAGAGTGTGAAGATGAGGTGGACTCTCAGAGACTCACATACACAGAGTCATTTTGACTGATCTGAACAGGCCTCGGTGGGTCTTTGCGGAAACAAGACCCAAGTGGAATGGACAAGAATGTCTTTTCCTGTTGTATTTGCCTCATGACTCTGCTGGACCTAAGTCAGATTCTGTTCCTTGAAATAACAGTAACAGAGCTTCTCAGCCAAAGCCAGGGGCTGTCTAATGACTTCTCCATTTGGGGATAGATTTGGATGAGGACACGTGGCCTCTCAGAGTGTCCCCTCCTCAGGAGGGCTCTAGAAGACCAAAAGGAGATGACCTACCAGAATTGGGAAGGGCAGGTTGTCTTTATCACACACATCCATGAGGGGAACTCCAAAGAGCTGTCCTGGCTTTGCGGAAGGTGGGGCTGTGCACTGGTTGTGCTGACAAGTGCTGGAACCCTGACAAAAGGCCCTGTCACTGAGAAAACGGCTTGTCACAGTCTTCCGGCCGGAGTCTAAGGAAGAAGAGAGAGTACTAGTAGTAGTAGTTGTTGTTTAATACGCTGAACCTTCCTTTTCCTTTTTTTTTTTTTTTTTTTTTACAGATTTTATTTATATTTTGACAGAGGGAGAGAGACAGCGAGAGAGGGAACACAAGCAGGGGGAGGGGGAGAGGGAGAAGCAGGCTTCCCTCGGAGCAGGGAGCCCGATGCGGGGCTCGATCCCAGGACCCCGGGATCATGACCTGAGCTGAAGGCAGACGCTGAATGACTGAGCCACCCAGGCGCCCCAGACACGTCTTAATTCCTGATGACTTGTATTTTCCTAAAGATTTCCTCAAAGCAATGTGGTAAGCATCATAAAACCAAGAAATGTCAGAAATATGGAGGGATTGATGATACGTGTCTCCAGGTTCTGAATCGAAAGTCTACCTTCTAAGGTGGACTGCTGCCAGGTAGCTGTGATTAGCTAGGCTCAAATCGTACTAGGTCTAGTCTCAGGGGCACTTCTCCTAGTCCTATTAATGGCTTTTTTTGGATTCCATCCATCATCGTATTTAGTGTTTACCACAATTCTAAGATTTAGACATTATTTTTATCCACATTTTAGAGATGAATAAACTGATGCTGAGCTAGAAAAACCGATCAAAGGTAATATAGCTGGTAAATGGGGGCACAGGACTTTACACTCTGGAGAGGTTTTTTGACATCAAGTCAAGTCCTTTTTTCTCAATGATGCCAGTTCTTTTCAACCTGTTTCAAAGGGCACTGGAATCCTGTGGTGCCTCAAGAGCCCCTGAGCCAAAAGAGGAGGGAGGGGAAGAAAGGCCCCTTGCTCTGGCTTCAACCAGAGCACATCTAATATACATAAATATATATACTATGGTTATATTTATATAGTATAAGTATCTAATTATATATTATATATATATATATAACTACATATATATGTATGATGTTGTATATATATATATATATAGATATATAGCACCCACTTAGAATTTTGTTAGAAAAAATTCCCAAACACTGTAGCATACCATGATGAGTCCTAATGCCCTTATGATCTACACTAGAAACTTCTTGAAGTCAGAGACCTCATCTTATCCTTTCTTTGGTCTCACAACAGTGTGGAACCTCCCTTGACCTGTGAGCCAGCCTTCGGAAGAAGGAGCCCATGGAAATCCTTGCCCTGGCGATGCTCTGGGCTCCAGAACAGCTCTGTCTAAGCATCTCCCATGACCCCTGGCAACCTTGCTGTCTGCTTCTCACTAAAGCCAATTAAATTACTCCCAGTACCTGCAGCCTTCTCGCTGTTACCACGACTCATTGAGTTCTCGCCCAAGAGGGAAGTGATGTCTTCTCCAAATATCCTGAGGCAATTTTCAATGAGAAATTCTACAAGACAAATCTGTAACACAAAAAGACAAGAATGGGGTGCTCTTTTCCATAGGGCATAGTTATAAATCACATTTTGTATACAGACCTTGGATCTAAGAAAAAATGGGAAGGACTTCTCAGAAAAATTCAGAGTTGATAAAAATATGTAGAAACCAGGGGCGCCTGGGTGGCTCAGTCGGTTAAGCGTCTGCGTTCGGCTCAGGTCATAATCCCAGGGTGCTGGGATCAGCCCTACATCGCGCTCCCTGCTAAGCGCGAAGCCTGCATCTCCCTCTCCCACTCCCCCTGCTTGTGTTCGCTCTCTCGCTGTGTCTCTCTCAGTCAAGTAAATAAATAAGAGTTTAAAAAAAACACACAAAAAAACAGAAACACATAGAAACCAGAGTTCGCTCAGAAATAACTTAGAAAGAGTGATACTTGCCCGTGTACTTTGGGTACACATTTTAAAATACTGCCCATCCGTGGGCTAAAGTCATAATGCGTGGCCTAGTTTAAGAGCTAACATTTTGGGATCAGTGGTTACGTCTTTAAGCCCAGGATAAATTTCGGGGCCCCTCTGTTGGGCGTCTGACCCTTGATTTCGGCGCAGATCACGATCTCATGGTGGTGCGATGCAGCCCCACATGGAGCCAACTTTGGGCTCCGTGCTCAGCGGGGAATGGGCTTGGGCTTCTCCCTCTCCCTCTCCCTCTTCTTCTGCCCCTGCCCCGCTCACGCTCTCTCTTTCCCTCTCTCAAATAAATACATATCAAAAAATAAATGAAACAAGGATAATTTTCAAAGTAGCCTACCTTATTAAAGTTTACTTATTTTTTGCTTTTAAATTTTGTTTCCAGTTTTACTGAGCTGTAACTGATGTATACCATCTTATGAAACTTTATAAAGTATGAACAAAAACTTAAGAAAACCATTTCTTAAATGAACAAGTATCACAAAGCTGGGAAGCAGGGATTTTGGTGGGGTTGTGAGGGAAAACCCACACAGCTGGAGAGAAAACGTATCTGTCTGTCTAACTTCAGTCCCTTCTCACGCATTGCTTTGCCTCATGCTCGCTCTCTCTGGGTGAGCTTGGGGAAGACCTGTCATCTTATTAGGATAGTCTGGAATCTCTTGCTAGTTTCCATATGACGTAGCAGAGGTGAAATAGTAGCTGAGTACTTTTCTAGATGAGCCACAATTGGCAGAGGAAGGCCAATGTGTTTGGAGGCATGGGGGCTCATATTGCCCAGGCCACCCAGGATGTGCCAGTGATGACCGGAGGAGCTGGCTGTTGTCGCCATTGTGTAGTGAGGAAACCATGGCTTTGCCCAAGGTTACGAGTCCCTCAGGGATTAGGCTGAGAGTTGAACCTTGACCGGTGAAGCTCCAAAGCCCAGGTTCTTTCCTATCGTATCACACGACTCTTCTCTCTCTCTCGTTTAGTCAGTCTAGTGTTTAGTCTCCTGGAGGGGGAAGAAGTGACTCGACTGCTCCGAGTTTCCCGTTTAACGACACCCCTTCCCAGACCCCGCCAGAGTAGCATAAAGAACTCTGCCACTCCACAGGGGCCTAATGAAAATGTGCACTTCACAAAGTTCCTTCTGTCAGAGTTACTACTGCACATGTCCGGTTCAAAGTAGGGATTCTACCCCCTGGGGGACAAAAATGAGAGCTCTCATTACCTTTCTTATCAAGTTTTCTTCCAATTCCAAGGGGCCGGAATCAGGTGGGTAAAGAACGCTTGGGACTATACAGACGGATAAATTATAAGCTATCATCTGATTGGATGAGGAATGTTGCTCAATGTTGTATAGCACTCCAAAAAGGTATCGCAAGAGAACAACATTTGCTCTTGGCAGCTGGGCTAAAAGCCTAAGGTCAAAAAAACACACTTTTAAATTAGGCAAGTGATTCCACTTAGGAGGTTGGAAAAACAGAGACAGGGAACAGGATACATCCTTGTATATCTAGCACACAACCCGCTCTAGCAGAGTTCCAGGCATGAATGTAGACAAAATCGTTGCACTGAATTCAGTTCCTGAGCCAGATAAACACTTCTCTGGTTAGTTCAATGTCTGACAGACTTTTAAGGTCATAGCCCTGGCAGTTGTTGCTCTTGATCTGTCTTGGACCAGGGAATTTTGTCTACCGGTTTCAAGGATCCACAAGGTGTAAAACGGCCAAGGAGTCCACATTAATAAGATCAGGAGAAGAACAATAATAGCCCTAAAGCGTGCCTCTATTCTGAAGCTGGGCCCCATGGGTGTGAAGACTTGAAACTCTTTGGCGTTGGTCATGATTATAGTGGGCAAAGCTGGAAAACGTAAGCCAATGTTTTCCTCATAGTATGTTGGGTGTATTTTGGAGATGTGACCAGAGTAGAGTAATTATTGCATCGTTACCTCCGAGCTGCAGTTATCATCTCCTCTTCGTTGCCTTGATCAATAACACCGAGCCATTTGTCATAGAGATCAGATAAAAATACACTTCCTGGTATATTTCTTAGAAAGTCCTTAGGGAGATAAAAAAAATATGTGTATATATTATAGAAAATATGTATTGGAAATATTCCAGAGAAAATATGTAGTTAAAAAATTCAGTTCAGCCCCCACTTCCTTTACAGATACCCAAACTGGGACCCACATGGAGCTCGGCTCTGACTCTCCATTGACTTGCACACGCAGGAGCAGGTGCTTGGATTTTCTCCCGCTAAAACTTAGAGGCATAAAAGCAGAGCTTAGCCTGTGGTGGCAATGAAGATAAAGGTCCCTTCTATCATCTGGAACTTATTTTGTGTGTGTGCTTTTTTTTTTTTTTGCAAAGTACCACAAACTGACAGGGTCTGGCTGTAGACCATCCTAAATCCTATTAGCTTCCTGGACAGAAATACACATACCCATGTTGCTTGTTTTAGACAAGGTGCTAGCTCTTAACTCTAGCAAGAAAAGGCCTGAAACAATCAAAACACAAACAGGTGGGCTCTTGCACACATATTAGGAAAGAACTAGGTCTTCTCACTCGGGGTATGTGTGCTCCCTGGAAGAAAGCTACTCGCACAATTGCTTCATTCTTCCTTTTCTTAACTGTCTAAAAGTCGAGAGTCTAAAGGCAGACTCACTGTGGTCCTGAGGATAGATTCATTTCTAGTTTAGGCCAATTGTCCAGTTAGTTTGCCATGATATTATCAAGGCCAAGGTCGCAGAGTCTGATTCTCCACCAAGATCCGTCAACTTCAGGAAGAGAAAACTTTAGAAATGTCTAAGCACTCTCCCCACAAGTGCTCACCCTCTTCCTAGTCGGTGCTTATAACACGGAATCAGGAAAGAACCTCCTAACTCTTGCTAGAAAATCGATTCCATGTGTGCACCTTACAGAGGGCAACACTCATCTTGCTACCTAGTGTATCATCATTCTTCTCCTGTCTCCTGATGCCTGTATGTATATTACTACTGGATATCACTATGGCCCCAGTGTAGGAGTGGTTACCTAAGACATTTCTGGACCTTGCTATTGATCCCATCTTCGAACATTAACGGGGGACAAGGGAAGACCAAATGTGACTGAGATTCTACGACTGTAGTCATTACTACGTTAACATAGGGTTGTTCAGAGCTGTTCATAAGTGCCAAGGTGGATGGATTAAATTCTTTCCCTGTTCTATTTCTTTGGGAAAGTTTGCCTTCATTAGGAGGGTGGTGAGGATGTTTTCATGGGTAAACTGTGTGTATGTATCGGTGCGTATTTCGAAATTTATTATCATGACTAGTAGTCATTTCAGTATTAGTATTTTGCATGGAGTCTTCAGGAGTGAAGGTGGGGAGGGCGGTGTGTAGTGAAAACAGAAAGTATTTCTAACACATGGGGCTTTTAACTCCTAAAGTAGCTTCCTTACATTTTGATTTTGTCAAGCGTTTTTCAGCTTGTCAGGTTCTTAATCTATTATGCCCGTTATGGTTCTTGAGCAGTCATGATGAAGGACACCAATCATAGCTTCAGTTACTCGTGTGTGGATAATGCTAGAACCTTCCCTACCTTTAAGACGGTTGCGACCACATGAACAGATTCGCTGTACGGGTTCACTTTGATGCCAGAATTTAGTTTCTCCTTTAGGACATGGCAGGATTTTATATCGGCTGAGTCTCTGAATATGCCTACTGTGAGGGGCCCTTTTTGATTAATAAAGGAAAGCATACCCTGTAGGAAGAAAAGAAAAGTATATGGCATCTCATATCCACAAACGCAGAGCACAAGCTTGCCTCCGTTTTGAAAGAGGAGGGGAATGTACTGGTACACTGTTTTAGAGCGGGAAGGACCAAAGTCAATTTAGATTGGTTTTTTTGTTTTTTTTTTTTTTTCAGTGTCTCTCTCTATACTTTCTACCCAAATATCCATTTTACAGTCATACACTGAAACATTTTAAACACTTCTTTTAATCAGATTTTCCTTTCCATTGAGTTTCCTCTCTTAAATCAAACTTCTCTGCTCCAAGGCCTTTGCGGAATCACCGTCTGTTTCCTACTTTACCATTCTTTTCTCATTATTCCCCTACGTAGATGCTCTTCCCCAAGTATGGAAGTCTATTTAGGGAATACTCATTTCCCATTTGTTTATTTCTCTTTAAGTGACTGTATACTCCTTTCCTACTTGTTCTATTTCCTTCCCTCTTTTAAAGCCAGGCTCAGAAACTCTCTTGTCCTTCTCTGATTACCCTCCCTTCTCATGAGTCTTAAATTGTCTTTTGCTCTATCTTCATGTCCTCTCTCTGCTGTGTAGAATCTTAATAAGGGCTGGACTCAGGGAATCCAACGGATCTGAAGTCTATTATGCTCCTTATCTATTGTGTGAGCTGGGGCACATACATCCTGTACTGAGGCTTCTCTGATTCGGTTAGGAAGTGTGGAGGATGATAATCCTAGCTAGCCCCTAAATTTGCTGTGATGCAAGGACCTGGGGTAGTAGCTAGCAGGTAACAAAGTAGCTAATAGGATACATTTCTTCATAGCTAGCAGAACGTTCCCTACATCCCGGACAGTGCTTGCAGAGACACCGAATACTCAGTGAATGTCCACACTGACAATTCACTACAGCAGCTTGAGATAACACAGGCCAAACTCTGTGGCTTTCATTTGACATATTCTGTTAGGATTAACAGATTCCTATTTGCCAGAGGATGAGTCTATGCTCGTGTCAGATGTTTGCAGTTGTTAGACTGAGTAGACTCCGTTGAAGGAGACTTGAGACTCATGTGAGTGCAGGAAGGCAATGAAGGGAGAGTGTGAAGATGAGGTGGACTCTCAGAGACTCACATACACAGAGTCATTTTGACTGATCTGAACAGGCCTCGGTGGGTCTTTGCGGAAACAAGACCCAAGTGGAATGGACAAGAATGTCTTTTCCTGTTGTATTTGCCTCATGACTCTGCTGGACCTAAGTCAGATTCTGTTCCTTGAAATAACAGTAACAGAGCTTCTCAGCCAAAGCCAGGGGCTGTCTAATGACTTCTCCATTTGGGGATAGATTTGGATGAGGACACGTGGCCTCTCAGAGTGTCCCCTCCTCAGGAGGGCTCTAGAAGACCAAAAGGAGATGACCTACCAGAATTGGGAAGGGCAGGTTGTCTTTATCACACACATCCATGAGGGGAACTCCAAAGAGCTGTCCTGGCTTTGCGGAAGGTGGGGCTGTGCACTGGTTGTGCTGACAAGTGCTGGAACCCTGACAAAAGGCCCTGTCACTGAGAAAACGGCTTGTCACAGTCTTCCGGCCGGAGTCTAAGGAAGAAGAGAGAGTACTAGTAGTAGTAGTTGTTGTTTAATACGCTGAACCTTCCTTTTCCTTTTTTTTTTTTTTTTTTTTTACAGATTTTATTTATATTTTGACAGAGGGAGAGAGACAGCGAGAGAGGGAACACAAGCAGGGGGAGGGGGAGAGGGAGAAGCAGGCTTCCCTCGGAGCAGGGAGCCCGATGCGGGGCTCGATCCCAGGACCCCGGGATCATGACCTGAGCTGAAGGCAGACGCTGAATGACTGAGCCACCCAGGCGCCCCAGACACGTCTTAATTCCTGATGACTTGTATTTTCCTAAAGATTTCCTCAAAGCAATGTGGTAAGCATCATAAAACCAAGAAATGTCAGAAATATGGAGGGATTGATGATACGTGTCTCCAGGTTCTGAATCAAAAGTCTACCTTCTAAGGTGGACTGCTGCCAGGTAGCTGTGATTAGCTAGGCTCAAATCGTACTAGGTCTAGTCTCAGGGGCACTTCTCCTAGTCCTATTAATGGCTTTTTTTGGATTCCATCCATCATCGTATTTAGTGTTTACCACAATTCTAAGATTTAGCCATTATTTTTATCCACATTTTAGAGATGAATAAACTGATGCTGAGCTAGAAAAACCGATCAAAGGTAACATAGCTGGTAAATGGGGGCACAGGACTTTACACTCTGGAGAGGTTTTTTGACATCAAGTCAAGTCCTTTTTTCTCAATGATGCCAGTTCTTTTCAACCTGTTTCAAAGGGCACTGGAATCCTGTGGTGCCTCAAGAGCCCCTGAGCCAAAAGAGGAGGGAGGGGAAGAAAGGCCCCTTGCTCTGGCTTCAACCAGAGCACATCTAATATACATAAATATATATACTATGGTTATATTTATATAGTATAAGTATCTAATTATATATTTTATATATATATATATATATATATATATATATGTATGATATTGTATATATATATATAGATATATAGCACCCACTTAGAATTTTGTTAGAAAAAATTCCCAAACACTGTAGCATACCATGATGAGTCCTAATGCCCTTATGATCTACACTAGAAACTTCTTGAAGTCAGAGACCTCATCTTATCCTTTCTTTGGTCTCACAACAGTGTGGAACCTCCCTTGACCTGTGAGCCAGCCTTCGGAAGAAGGAGCCCATGGAAATCCTTGCCCTGGCGATGCTCTGGGCTCCAGAACAGCTCTGTCTAAGCATCTCCCATGACCCCTGGCAACCTTGCTGTCCGCTTCTCACTAAAGCCAATTAAATTACTCCCGGTACCTGCAGCCTTCTCGCTGTTACCACGACTCATTGAGTTCTCGCCCAAGAGGGAAGTGATGTCTTCTCCAAATATCCTGAGGCAATTTTCAATGAGAAATTCTACAAGACAAATCTGTAACACAAAAAGACAAGAATGGGGTGCTCTTTTCCATAGGGCATAGTTATAAATCACATTTTGTATACAGACCTTGGATCTAAGAAAAAATGGGAAGGACTTCTCAGAAAAATTCAGAGTTGATAAAAATATGTAGAAACCAGGGGCGCCTGGGTGGCTCAGTCGGTTAAGCGTCTGCGTTCGGCTCAGGTCATAATCCCAGGGTGCTGGGATCAGCCCTACATCGCGCTCCCTGCTAAGCGCGAAGCCTGCATCTCCCTCTCCCACTCCCCCTGCTTGTGTTCCCTCTCTCGCTGTGTCTCTCTCAGTCAAGTAAATAAATAAGAGTTTAAAAAAAACACACAAAAAAACAGAAACACATAGAAACCAGAGTTCGCTCAGAAATAACTTAGAAAGAGTGATACTTGCCCGTGTACTTTGGGTACACATTTTAAAATACTGCCCATCCGTGGGCTAAAGTCATAATGCGTGGCCTAGTTTAAGAGCTAACATTTTGGGATCAGTGGTTACGTCTTTAAGCCCAGGATAAATTTCGGGGCCCCTCTGTTGGGCGTCTGACTCTTGATTTCGGCGCAGATCACGATCTCATGGTGGTGCGATGCAGCCCCACATGGAGCCAACTTTGGGCTCCGTGCTCAGCGGGGAATGGGCTTGGGCTTCTCCCTCTCCCTCTCCCTCTTCTTCTGCCCCTGCCCCGCTCACGCTCTCTCTTTCCCTCTCTCAAATAAATACATATCAAAAAATAAATGAAACAAGGATAATTTTCAAAGTAGCCTACCTTATTAAAGTTTACTTATTTTTTGCTTTTAAATTTTGTTTCCAGTTTTACTGAGCTGTAACTGATGTATACCATCTTATGAAACTTTATAAAGTATGAACAAAAACTTAAGAAAACCATTTCTTAAATGAACAAGTATCACAAAGCTGGGAAGCAGGGATTTTGGTGGGGTTGTGAGGGAAAACCCACACAGCTGGAGAGAAAACGTATCTGTCTGTCTAACTTCAGTCCCTTCTCACGCATTGCTTTGCCTCATGCTCGCTCTCTCTGGGTGAGCTTGGGGAAGACCTGTCATCTTATTAGGATATTCTGGAATCTCTTGCTAGTTTCCATATGACGTAGCAGAGGTGAAATAGTAGCTGAGTACTTTTCTAGATGAGCCACAATTGGCAGAGGAAGGCCAATGTGTTTGGAGGCATGGGGGCTCATATTGCCCAGGCCACCCAGGATGTGCCAGTGATGACCGGAGGAGCTGGCTGTTGTCGCCATTGTGTAGTGAGGAAACCATGGCTTTGCCCAAGGTTACGAGTCCCTCAGGGATTAGGCTGAGAGTTGAACCTTGACCGGTGAAGCTCCAAAGCCCAGGTTCTTTCCTATCGTATCACACGACTCTTCTCTCTCTCTCGTTTAGTCAGTCTAGTGTTTAGTCTCCTGGAGGGGGAAGAAGTGACTCGACTGCTCCGAGTTTCCCGTTTAACGACACCCCTTCCCAGACCCCGCCAGAGTAGCATAAAGAACTCTGCCACTCCACAGGGGCCTAATGAAAATGTGCACTTCACAAAGTTCCTTCTGTCAGAGTTACTACTGCACATGTCCGGTTCAAAGTAGGGATTCTACCCCCTGGGGGACAAAAATGAGAGCTCTCATTACCTTTCTTATCAAGTTTTCTTCCAATTCCAAGGGGCCGGAATCAGGTGGGTAAAGAACGCTTGGGACTATACAAACGGATAAATTATAAGCTGTCATCTGATTGGATGAGGAATGTTGCTCAATGTTGTATAGCACTCCAAAAAGGTATCGCAAGAGAACAACATTTGCTCTTGGCAGCTGGGCTAAAAGCCTAAGGTCAAAAAAACACACTTTTAAATTAGGCAAGTGATTCCACTTAGGAGGTTGGAAAAACAGAGACAGGGAACAGGATACATCCTTGTATATCTAGCACACAACCCGCTCTAGCAGAGTTCCAGGCATGAATGTAGACAAAATCGTTGCACTGAATTCAGTTCCTGAGCCAGATAAACACTTCTCTGGTTAGTTCAATGTCTGACAGACTTTTAAGGTCATAGCCCTGGCAGTTGTTGCTCTTGATCTGTCTTGGACCAGGGAATTTTGTCTACCGGTTTCAAGGATCCACAAGGTGTAAAACGGCCAAGGAGTCCACATTAATAAGATCAGGAGAAGAACAATAATAGCCCTAAAGCGTGCCTCTATTCTGAAGCTGGGCCCCATGGGTGTGAAGACTTGAAACTCTTTGGCGTTGGTCATGATTATAGTGGGCAAAGCTGGAAAACGTAAGCCAATGTTTTCCTCATAGTATGTTGGGTGTATTTTGGAGATGTGACCAGAGTAGAGTAATTATTGCATCGTTACCTCCGAGCTGCAGTTATCATCTCCTCTTCGTTGCCTTGATCAATAACACCGAGCCATTTGTCATAGAGATCAGATAAAAATACACTTCCTGGTATATTTCTTAGAAAGTCCTTAGGGAGATAAAAAAATATGTGTATATATTATAGAAAATATGTATTGGAAATATTCCAGAGAAAATATGTAGTTAAAAAATTCCGTTCAGCCCCCACTTCCTTTACAGATACCCAAACTGGGACCCACACGGAGCTCGGCTCTGACTCTCCTTTGACTTGCACACGCAGGAGCAGGTGCTTGGATTTTCTCCCGCTAAAACTTAGAGGCATAAAAGCAGAGCTTAGCCTGTGGTGGCAATGAAGATAGAGCTCCCTTCTATCATCTGGACTTATTTTGTGTGTTTGCTTTTTTTTTGCAAAGTACCACAAACTGACAGGGTCTGGCTGTAGACCATCCTAAATCCTATTAGCTTCCTGGACAGAAATACACATACCCATGTTGCTTGTTTTAGACAACGTGCTAGCTCTTAACTCTAGCAAGAAAAGGCCTGAAATAATCAAAACACAAGCAGGTGGGCTCTTGCACACATATTAGGAAAGAACTAGGTCTTCTCACTCGGGGTATGTGTGCTCCCTGGAAGAAAGCTACTCGCATAATTGCTTCATTCTTCCTTTTCTTAACTGTCTAAAAGTCGAGAGTCTAAAGGCAGACTCACTGTGGTCCTGAGGATAGATTCATTTCTAGTTTAGGCCAATTGTCCAGTTAGTTTGCCATGATATTATCAAGGCCAAGGTCGCAGAGTCTGATTCTCCACCAAGATCCGTCAACTTCAGGAAGAGAAAACTTTAGAAATGTCTAAGCACTCTCCCCACAAGTGCTCACCCTCTTCCTAGTCGGTGCTTATAACACGGAATCAGGAAAGAACCTCCTAACTCTTGCTAGAAAATCGATTCCATGTGTGCACCTTACAGAGGGCAACACTCATCTTGCTACCTAGTGTATCATCATTCTTCTCCTGTCTCCTGATGCCTGTATGTATATTACTACTGGATATCACTATGGCCCCAGTGTAGGAGTGGTTACCTAAGACATTTCTGGACCTTGCTATTGATCCCATCTTCGAACATTAACGGGGGACAAGGGAAGACCAAATGTGACTGAGATTCTACGACTGTAGTCATTACTACGTTAACATAGGGTTGTTCAGAGCTGTTCATAAGTGCCAAGGTGGATGGATTAAATTCTTTCCCTGTTCTATTTCTTTGGGAAAGTTTGCCTTCATTAGGAGGGTGGTGAGGATGTTTTCATGGGTAAACTGTGTGTATGTATCGGTGCGTATTTCGAAATTTATTATCATGACTAGTAGTCATTTCAGTATTAGTATTTTGCATGGAGTCTTCAGGAGTGAAGGTGGGGAGGGCGGTAGTGAAAACAGAAAGTATTTCTAACACATGGGGCTTTTAACTCCTAAAGTAGCTTCCTTACATTTTGATTTTGTCAAGCGTTTTTCAGCTTGTCAGGTTCTTAATCTATTATGCCCGTTATGGTTCTTGAGCAGTCATGATGAAGGACACCAATCATAGCTTCAGTTACTCGTGTGTGGATAATGCTAGAACCTTCCCTACCTTTAAGACGGATGCGACCACATGAACAGATTCGCTGTACGGGTTCACTTTGACGCCAGAATTTAGTTTCTCCTTTAGGACATGGCAGGATTTTATATCGGCTGATTTTCTGAAGATGCCTTTTGTGAGTGGCCCTTTTTGATCAATAAAGGAAAGCATACCCTGTAGGAAGAAAAGAAAAGTATATGGTATCTCATATCCACAAACGCAGAGCACAAGCTTGCCTCCGTTTTGAAAGAGGAGGGGAATGTACTGGTACACTGTTTTAGAGCGGGAAGGACCAAAGTCAATTTAGATTTTTTTTTTTTTTTAAGTGTCTCTCTCTATACTTTCTACCCAAATATCCATTTTACAGTCATACACTGAAACATTTTAAACACTTCTTTTAATCAGATTTTCCTTTCCATTGAGTTTCCACTCTTAAATCAAACTTCTCTGCTTCAAGGCCTTTGCGGAATCACCGTCTGTTTCCTACTTTACCATTCTTTTCTCATTATTCCCCTACGTACATGCTCTTCCCCAAGTATGGAAGTCTATTTAGGGAATACTCATTTCCCATTTGTTTATTTCTCTTTAAGTGACTGTATACTCCTTTCCTACTTGTTCTATTTCCTTCCCTTCATTTAAAGTCAGGCTCAGAAACTCTCTTCCCCTTCTCTGATTACCCTCCCTTCTCATGAGTCTTTCATTGTCTTTTGCTCTATCTTCATGTCCTCTCTCTGCTGCGTAGAATCTTAATAAGGGCTGGACTCAGGGAATCCAACGGATCTGAAGTCTATTATGCTACTTATCTATTGTGTGAGCTGGGACACAGACATCCTGTACTGAGGCTTTTCTGAGTCGTTTAGGCAGTGCGGAGGATCATAACCCTAGCTAGCCCCTAAATTTCTGTGATGCAAGGCACTGGGGTAGTAGCTACCAGGTAACATGCTAGCTAATACGATACATTTCTTCATAGCTAGCAGAACGTTCCCTACATCCCGGACAGTGCTTGCAGAGACACCGAGTACTCAGTGAACGTCCACACTGACAATTCACTACAGCAGCTTGAGATAACACAGGCCAAACTCTGTGGCTTTCATTTGCCATATTCTGTTAGGATTAACAGATTCCTATTTGCCAAAGGATGAGTCTATGCTCGTGTCAGATGTTTGCAGTTGTTAGACTGAGTAGACTCCGTTGAAGGAGACTTGAGACTCATGTGAGTGCAGGAAGGCAATGAAGGGGGAGTGTGAAGATAAGGTGGACTCTCAGAGACTCACATACACAGAGTCCATTCTGACTGATCTGAACAAGCCTCCGCATGTCTTTGTGGAAACAAGACCCAAGTGGAATGGACAAGAATGTCTTTTCCTGTTGTATTTGCCTCATGACTCTGCTGGACCTATGTCAGATTCTGTTCCTTGAAATAACAGTAACAGAGCTTCTGAGCCAAAGCCAGGGGCTGTCTAATGACTTCTCCATTTGGAGATAGATTTGGATGAGGACACGTGGCCTCTCAGAGTTTCCCCACCTCAGAAGAGCTATAGAAGACCAAAACGAGATGACCTACCAGAATTGGGAAGGCCAGGTTGTCTTTATAACACACAACCATGAGGCAAACTGCAAAGAGCTGTCCTGGCTTTGCAGAATGTGGGGCTGTGTACTGGTTTTGCAGGCAAGTGCTGGAGCCCCAACAAAAGGCCCTGTCTCTGAAAGAACGGCTTTTCACAGTTTTTTGGCCGGAGTCTAAGGAAGAAGAGAGAATACTAGTAGTAGTAGTTGTTGTTTAATACGCTGAAACTTCCTTTTCCTTTTTTTTTTTTTTTTTACAGATTTTATTTATATTTTGATAGAGGGAGAGAGACAGCGAGAGAGGGAACAGAAGCAGGGGGACGGGGAGAGGGAGAAACAGGCTTCCCTCAGAGCAGGGAGCCCGATGCGGGGCTCGATCCCAGGACCCCGGGATCATGACCTGAGCTGAAGGCAGTTACTTAACGACTGAGCCACCCAGGCGCCCCAGACTCATCTTAATTCCTGATGACTTGTATTTTCCTAAAGATTTCCTCAAATCAATGTTGTAAGCATCATAAAACCAAGAAATGTCAGAAATATGGAGGGATTGATGATATGTGTCTCCAGGTTCTGAATCGAAAGTCTACCTTCCAAGGTGGACTGCTGACAGCTGTTATTAGCTAGGCTCAAAACATACTAGCTTTAGTCTCAGGGGCACTTCTCCTAGTCTTATTAATGGCTTTTTTTAGATTACATCCATCATCTTATTTATTCTACACAACAATTCTAAGATTTAGACATTATTTTTATCCATATTTAGAGATGAATTAACTGATGCTGATCTGGTATAACTGCCCAAAGATAATATAGGTGGTAAATGCGGGCACAGGAATTTACACTCTGGAGAGGTAGTTTGACATCAAGTCAAGTCCTTTTTTCTCAATGATGCCAGTTCTTTTCAACCCATTTTAAAGGCCACTGGAATCCTGTGGTGCCTCAAGAGCCCCTGAGCCAAAAGAGGACGGAGGGGAAGAAAGGCCCCTTGCTCTGGCTTCAACCAGAGCACTTCTAATATACATAAATATATATATTATGATAATATATTTATATAGTATAAGTGTCTAATTATATATTAAAGATAACTACATACATATGTATGATGTGTTTTACATATATATATATATATGTAGATACAAATATATACATACATATACATACATCCTCTACTGAGGCTTTTCTGATTCGTTATTACATATATACATATATATATACAAATATATATGTATATATGTATAGCACCCTTTTAGAATTTTGTTAGAAAAAATTCCCAAACACTATAGCATACCATGATGAGTCGTAATGCCTTTATGATCTACACTAGAAACTTCTTGAAGTCAGAGACCTCATCTTATCCTTTCTTTGGTCTAACAACAGTATGGACCTCCCTTGACCTGTGAGCCAGCCTTTGGAAGAAGGAGCACATGGAAATCATTGCCCTGGCGATGCGCTGGGCTCCAGAACAGCACTGTCTATGCATCTCCCATGACCCTTGGCAGTCTTGCTGTCTGCATCTCACTAAAGCCAATTAAATTATTCCCGGTACCTGCAGTCTTCCTGCTCTTACCACGACTCATTGAGTTCTCTCCCAAGAAGGAAGTGAGGTCTCCAAATATCCTGAGGCAATTTTCAAGGAGAAATTGTACAAGAGAAATCTGTAACACAAAAAGACAAAAATGGGGTGTTCTTTTCCATAGGCCATAGTTAGAAAACACATTTTGTATATAGACCTTGGATCTAAGAAAAAACGTGAAGGACTTGTCAGAAAAATTCAGAGTTGATAAAAATACGTAGAAACCAGGGGCACCTGGGTGGCTCAGTCAGTTACGCGTCTCCCTTCAGCTCAGCTCATGATCTCAGGGTGCTGGGATCAGCCCTGTATCTGGCTCCCTGCTCAGCGGGAAGCCTGCTTCTTCCCCTCCCACTCTCCGTGCTTGAGTTCCCTCTCTGTCAAGTAAATAAATAAAATCTTAAAAAAAAAAAACCCAAAAAACATAGAGACCAGAGTTCTCTAGGAAATAAGTTAGAATGACTGATGCTTTCCCGTGTACTTTGGGTACACATTTTGAAATACTGCTCATCTGTGGGCTAAAGTTTTAATGCGTGGCCTAGTTTCATAGCTAACATTTTGGGATCAGTGGTTATATCTTTAAGCCTAGGATAAATTTCGGGGCCCCTCAGTTGAGCGTCTGACTCTTGATTTCGGCTCAGATCACAATCTCATGGTGGTGAGATCCAGCCCCACATGGAGCCAACTTTCGGCTCTGGGCTCAGCAGGGAATCGGCTTGGGCTTCTCCCTCTCCCTCTTCTTCTGCCCCTGCCCCGCTCACGCTCTCTTTCTCTCTCTCAAAGAAATAAATATCAAAAAATAAATAAAACTAGAATAATTTTCAAAGTAGCCTACCTTATTAAAGTTTACCTGTTTTTTGTTTTTAAATTTTGTTTCCAGTTCTATTGAGCTGTAACTGATGTATAACATCTTATGAAACTTTATAAAGTATAAACAAAAACTTAAGAAAACCATTTCTTAAATGAAGAAGAATCTTAAAGTTGAGAAGCAGAGATTTTGGTGGGGTTGTGAGGGAAAACCCACATAGCTGGAGAGAAAATGTATCTTTCTGTCTAAGTTCAGTACCTTCTCACGCATTAGTATGCCTCATGCTGGCGCTCTCTGTGTGAGCTTGGGGAAGACCTGTCATCCTGTTAGGATGGTCTGGAATCTTTTGCTAGTTTCCATAAGATGCAGCAGAGGTGAAAAAGTAGTCGAGTACTTTTCTAGATGAGCCACAATTGGCAGAGGAAGGCCAATGTGTTTGGAGCCATGGGGACTCATATTGCCCAAGCCACCCAGGATGTGCCAGTGATGACCGGAGGAGCTGGCTGTTGTCGCCATTGTGTAGTGAGGAAACCATGGCTTTGCCCAAGGTTACGAGTCCCTCAGGGATTAGGCTGAGAGTTGAACCTTGACTGGTGAAGCTCCAAAGCCCAAGTTCCTTTCTATTGTATCACACGACTCTTTTCTCTCTCGTTTAGGCACTCTAGTGTTTAGTCTCCTGGAGGGGGAAGAAGTGACTCGACTGCTCCGAGTTTCCCATTTAACGACACCCCTTCCCAGACCCCGCCAGAGTAGCATAAAGAACTCTGCCACTCCACAGGGGCCTAATGAAAATGTGCACTTCACAAAGTTCCATCCGTCAGAGTTACTACTGCACATGTCCGGTTCAAAGTAGGGATTCTACCCCCTGGGGAACAAGAATGAGACCTCTCATTACCTTTTTTATCAAGTTGTCTTCCAATTCCAAGGTGCCGGAATCAGGTGGGTAAAGAACGCTTGGGGCTATACAAACAGATAAATTATAAGCTGTCATCTGATTGGATGAGGAATGTTGCTCAATGTTGTATAGCACTCCAAAAAGGTATCGCAAGAGAACAACATTTGCTCTTGGCAGCTGGGGTAAAAGCCTAAGGTCAGAAAAATACACATTTAAATTAGGCAAGTGATTCCACTTAGGAGGTTGGAAAAAAAAGACAGGGAACAGGATACATCCTTGTATATCTAGCACACAACCCGCTGTAGCAGAGTTCCAGGCATGAATGTAGACAAAATTGTTGCCCTGAATTCAGTTCATGCACCAGATAAAATCTTCTCTGATTAGTGAAATGTTTGACAGACCTTTAAGGTCATAGCCCTGGCAATTGATGTTCTTGCATCTGTCTTGGACCAGGGGATTTCCACTAACAGTTTCATGTATCCAAAAGATGTAAAACGGCCAAGGATTCCACATTAATAAGATCAGGAGAAGAACGATAATAGCCCTAAAGTGTGTCTCCATTATGAACCTGGCCCCCGTGGGTGTGAAGAATTGAAACTCTTTGGCATTGGTCATGATTATAGTGAGCAAAGCTGCAAAACGTAAGCCAATGTTTTCCTAATAGTATGTTGGCTGTATTTTGGAGATGTGACCAGAGTAGAGTAATTATTGCATCATTACCTCTGGGCTGCAGTTATATTCTCCTCTTCGTTGCCTTGATCAATAACACCGAGCCATTTGTCATAGAGATCAGATAAAAATATACTTCCGTGGGTATTTCTAAGAAAATCCTTAGGGAGATAAAAAAAAAAACTATGTATATATATTATAGAAAATATGTAATGGAAATATTCCAGAGAAAATATGTAGTTAAAAAATTCAGTTCAGCCCCCACTTCCTTCACAGATACGCAAACTGTGACCCACACGGTGCTTGGCTCTGACTCTCCATTGACTTGCACACGCAGCAGCAGATGCTTGGATTTTCTCCCACTAAAACTTAGAGGCATAAAAGCAGAGCTTAGCCTGTGGTGGAAATGAAGACAAAGCTCCCTTCTATCATCTGGAACTTATTTTTTGTGTGTGCTTTTTTTGCAAAGTACCACAAACTGACAGGGTCTGGCTATAGACCATCCTAAATCCTATTAGCCTCTTGGACAGAAATACACATACCCATGTTGCTTGTTTTAGACACAGTGCTAGCTCTTAATTCTAGCAAGAAAAGGCCTGAAACAATCAAAACACAAACAGGTGGGCTCTTGCACATACATTAGGCAAGAAGTAGGTCTTCTCATTCGGGGTATGTGTGCTCCCTGGAAGAAAGCTACTCTCACAATTGCTTCATTCTTCCTTTTCTTAACTGTCTAAAAGTCGAGAGTCTAATGGCAGACTCACTGTGGTCCTGAGGATAGATTCATTTCTAGTTTAGGACAATTGTCCAGTTAGTTTGCCATGATATTATCAAGGCCAAGGTTGCAGAGTCTGATTCTCCACCAAGATCTGTCAACTTCAGGAGGAGAAAACTTTAGAAATGTCTAAGCACTATACCCAGAAGTGCTCACGCTCCTCCTAGTCAGTGCTTATAACACAGATCAGGAAAGAACCTACCAACTCTTGCTAGAAAATAGATTCCATGTGTGCACCTTACAGAGGGCAACACTCATCTTGCTACCTAGTGTATTATCATTCTTCTCCTGTCTCCTGATGCCTATATGTATATTACTACTGGATATCACTATGGCCCCAGTGTAGGAGTGGTTACCTAAGTCATTTCTGGACTTTGCTATTGATCCCATCTTCGAACATTAATGGGGGACAAGGGAAGACCAAATGTGACTGAGATTCTAAGACTGTAGTCAGTACTACATTAACATAGGGTTGTTCAGAGCTGTTCATAAGTGCCAAGCTGCATGGATTAAATTCTTTCCCTGTTCTATTTCTTTTTTTTTTTTTTCTTATTCATTTGAGACACAGAGATAGAGAGAGAGAGCATGAGGAGGGAGAGAGGCAGAGGGAGAGGGAGAAACAGGCTCCCTGCTGAGCAGGAAGCCCTATGCGGCGCTCGATCCCAGGACACTGGGATCATGACCTGACCCGAAGGCAGACGCTTAACCATCTGAGCCACCCAGGCACCCCTCCCTGTTCTATTTCTTTTGGATAGTTTGCCTTCATTAGGAGGGTGGTGAGGATGTCTGCTTCGGTAAACATTGTGTTTGTGTCAGTGCGTATTTTGAAATTTATTATCATGACTGTAGTCTTTTCACTATTAGTATTTTGCATGGAGTCTTCAGGAGTGAAGGTGCGGAGGGCCGTGTGTGGTGAAAACAGAAAGTATTTCTAACACATGGAGCTTTTAACTCCTAAAGTAGCTTCCTTAAATTTTGATTTTGTCAAGCGTTTTTTAGCTTGTCTGGTTCTTAGTCTACTTTGCCTGTTATGGTTCTTGAGCAGTCATGATGAAGGACACCAATCATCGCTTCAGTTACTCACGTGTGGATAATGCTAGAACCTTCCCTACCTTTAAGACGGATGTGAACACATGAATAGATTCCCTGTACGGGTTCACTTTGATCCCAGAATTTAGTTTCTCCATTAGGACTCTGCGGGATTTTATATTGGCTGAGTTTCTGAAGACGCCTTCTGTGAGTGGCCCTTTTTGATTAATAAAGGAAAGCATACCGTGTAGGAAGAAAAGAAAAGTATATGGCATCTCATATCCACAAACGCAGAGCACAAGCTTGCCTCCGTTTTGAAAAGAAAAGGGGAATGTAATGGTACAATGTTTTAGAGCGGGAAGGACTAAAGTCAATTTAGATTGCTGTTTTTTCAGTGTCTCTCTATATAATTTCTACCCATATATCCATTTTACAGTCATACACTGAAACATTTTAAACACTTCTTTTAATCAGATTTTCCACTAAGTTTACACTTTTAAATCAAAATTCTCTGTCTCAAGGCCTTTGGGCAATCACCGTCTGTTTCCTACTTTACCATTCTTTTCACATTTTTCCCTTACATACATGCTCTTCCGCAAGTTGGAAGTCTATTTAGGAAATACTCATTTCCCATTTGTTTATTTCTCTTTAAGTGACTGTATACTCCATTCCTACTTGTTCTATTTCCTTCCCTCTTTTAAAGTCAGGCTCAGAAACTCTCTCCTCCTTCTCTGATTACCCTCCCTTCTCATGAGTCTTTCATTGTCTTTTGCTGTATCTTCATGTCCTCTCCCTGCTGTGTAGAAATTTAATAAGGGCTGGACTCAGGGAATCCAACGGATCTGAAGTCTATTATGCTCCTTATCTATTGTGTGAGCTGGGGCACATACATCCTGTACTGAGGCTTCTCTGATTCGGTTAGGCAGTGCGGAGGATGATAATCCTAGCTAGCCCCTAAATTTGCTGTGATGCAAGGACCTGGGGTAGTAGCTAGCAGGTAACATGCTAGCTAAGATGATACATTTCTTCATAGCTAGCAGAACGTTCCCTACATCCCGGACAGTGCTTGCAGAGACACCGAATACTCAGTGAATGTCCACACTGACAATTCACTACAGCAGCTTGAGATAACACAGGCCAAACTCTGTGGCTTTCATTTGACATATTCTGTTAGGATTAACACATTCCTATTTGCCAGAGGATGAGTCTATGCTCGTGTCAGATGTTTACAATTGTTAGACTGAGTAGACTCCGCTGAAGGAGACTTGAGACTCATGTGAGTGCAGGAAGGCAATGAAGGGAGAGTATGAAGATGAGGTGGACTCTCAGAGACTCACATACACAGAGTCCATTTTGACTGATCTGAACAAGCCTCCGCATGTCTTTGTGGAAACAAGACCCAAGTGGAATGGAGAAGAATGACTTTTCCTGTTGTATTTGCCTCATGACTCTGCAGGACCTAAATCAGATTCTATTCTTTGAAATAACAGTAACAGAGCTTCTCAGCCAAAGCCAGGGGCTGTCTAATGACTTCTTCATTTGGGGATAGATTTGGATGAGGACGCTTGGCCTCTCAGAGTTTCCCCTTCTCAGGAGGGCTATTGAAGACCAAAATGAGATGACCTACCAGAATTGGGAAGGACAAGTTGTCTTTATCACACACATCCATGAGGGAAACTCCAAAGAGCTGTCCTGGCTTTGCGGAAGGTGGGGCTGTGCACTGGTTGTGCTGGGCAGTGCTGGAACCCCGACAAAACGCCCTGTCTCTGAAAGAACGGGTTTTCACAGTCTTCAGGCTGGAGTCTAAGGAAGAAGTGAGAGTACTCGTAGTAGTAGTTGTTGTTTAATATGTTGAACCTTCTTTTTCCTTTTTTTTTTTTTTTTACAGATTTTATTTATATTTTGACACAGAGAGAGAGACAGCAAGAGAGGGAACACAAGTAGAGGGAGGGGGAGAGGGAGAAGCAGGCTTCCCTTGGAGGAGGGAGCCCGATTCGGGGCTCGGTACCAAGACCCCAGGATAATGACCTGAGCTGAAGGCAGATGTTTAACGACTGAGCCACCCAGGTGCCTCAGACTCATCTTAATTCCTGATGACTTGTATTTTCCTAAAACTTTCCTTAAAGCATGTGGTACGTGTCATGAAAACAAGAAATGTCAAAAATATGGAGGGATTGATGATACGTGTCTCCAGGTTCTGAATCGAAAGTCTACCTTCTAAGGTGGACTGCTGCCAGGTAGCTGTGATTAGCTAGGCTCAAATCATACTACCTCTAGTGTCAGGGGCACTTCTCCTAGTGCTATTAATGGCTTTTTTTGGATTACATCCATCATCTTATTTATTCGACACAACAATTCTAAAATTTAGACATTATTTTTATCCACATTTTAGAGATGAATAAACTGATGCTGAGCTGGTATAACTGGCCAAAGATAATATAGCTGGTAAATGGGGGTAGAGGAATTTATACTCTGGAGAGGTTGTTTGACATCAAGTCAAGTTCTTTTTTCTCAAAGATGCCAATTCTTTTCAACCCGTTTCAAAGGGCACTGGAATCCTGTGGTGCCTCAAGAGCCCCTGAGCCAAAAGAGGAGGGAGGGGAAGAAAAGCCCCTTTCTCTGGCTTCAACCAGCGCACATGTAATATACATAAATATATACATTATGTTTATATATTTATATAGTATCAGTATATAATTATGTAATATATATAACTACATAGATATATATATAGCACCCGTTTAAATTTTGTGAGAAAAAGTTCCCAAACACTATGGCATACCATGATGAGTCCTAATTCCGTTATGATCTACACTAGAAACTTCTTGAAGTCAGAGACCTCATTTTATCCTTTCTTTGGTCTCACAACAGTGTGGAACCTCCCTTGACCTGTGAGCCAGCCTTCGGAAGAAGGAGCCCATGGAAATCCTTGCCCTGGCGATGCTCTGGGCTCCAGAACAGCTCTGTCTAAGCATCTCCCATGACCCCTGGCAGCCTTGCTGTCTGCTTCTCACTAAAGCCAATTAAATTATTCCCGGTACCTGCAGCCTGCTCGCTGTTACCACGACTCATTGAGTTCTCTCCCAAGAGGGAAGTGATGTCTTCTCCAAATATTTTAAGGCAATTTTCAATGAGAAATTGTACAAGAGAAATCTGTAACACAAAAAGACAAAAATGGGGTGCTCTTTTCCATAGGGCATAGTTATAAATCACATTATATATATAGACCTTGGATCTAAGAAAGAATGTGAAAGATTTCCCAGAAAAATTCAGAATTGATAAAAATACATAGAGACCAGGAGCGCCTGGGTGGCTCAATCGGTCAAGCGTCTGCCTTCAGCTCAGCTCATGATCCCAGGGTGCTGCGATCAGCCCTACATCGGGCTCCCTGTTCAGCGGGAGGCCTGATTCTCCCTCTCCCACTCCCCCTGCTTGTGTTCCCTCTCTCGCTGTGTCTGCCTCTGTCAAGAAAATAAATATAATCTTAAAAAATAATAATAAAATAAAAAACAGAGACCAGAATTCTCTAAGAAATAACTTAGGAAGAGTGATACTTTTCCGTGTACTTTGGGTACACATTTTAAAATACTGCTAATCAGTAGGCTAAAGTTTTAATATGTGGCCTAGTTTCATAGCTAACATTTTGGTATCAGTGGTTACATCATTAAGCCTAGGATAATTTTGGGTGCCCCTCAGTTGAGCATCTGACTCTTGATTTTGGTTCAGATCACTATCTCATGATGGTGAGATCCAGCCCCACATGGAGCCAACTTTGGGCTCTGTGCTCAGCAGGGAATCGGCTTGGGCTTCTCCCTCTCCCTCTCCCTCTTCTTCTGCCCCTGCCCCGCTCACGCTCTCTCTTTCCCTCTCTCAAATAAATACATATCAAAAAATAAATAAAACTAGGATAATTTTCAAAGTAGCCTACCTTATTAAAGTTTACTTATTTTTTGTTTTTAAATTTTGTTTCCAGTTTTACTGAGCTGTAACTGATGTATACCATCTTATGAAACTTTATAAAGTATGAACAAAAACTTAAGAAAACCATTTCTTAAATGAAGAAGTATCTTAAAGTTGGGAAGCAGGGATTTTGGTGGGGTTGTGAGGGAAAACCCACACAGCTGGAGAGAAAATGTATCTGTCTGTCTAACTTCAGTCCCTTCTCACTCATTGCTTTGCCTCATGCTGGCTCTCTCTGTGTGAGCTTGGGGAAGACCTGTCATCTTATTAGGATATTCTGGAATCTCTTGCTAGTTTCCATATGACGTAGCAGAGGTGAAATAGTAGCTGAGTACTTTTCTAGATGAGCCACAATTGGCAGAGGAAGGCCAATGTGTTTGGAGCCATGGGGGCTCATATTGCCCAAGCCACCCAGGATGTGCCAGTGATGACCGGAGGAGCTGGCTGTTGTCGCCATTGTGTAGTGAGGAAACCATGGCTTTGCCCAAGGTTACGAGTCCCTCAGGGATTAGGCTGAGAGTTGAACCTTGACCGGTGAAGCTCCAAAGCCCAGGTTCTTTCCTATCGTATCACACGACATTTCTCTCTCTCGTTTAGGCACTCTAGTGTTTAGTCTCCTGGAGGGGGAAGAAGTGACTCGACTGCTCCGAGTTTCCTGTTTAACGACACCCCTTCCCAGACCCTGCCAGAGTAGGATAAAGAACTCTGCCACTCCACAGGGGCCTAATGAAAATGTGCACTTCACAAAGTTCCATCCGTCAGAGTTACTACTGCACATGTCCGGTTCAAAGTAGGGATTCTACCCCCTGGGGGACAAAAATGAGAGCTCTCATTACCTTTTTTATCAAGTTGTCTTCCAATTCCAAGGTGCTGGAATCAGGTGGGTAAAGAACGTTTGGGGCTATACAAACGGATAAATTATAAGCTGTCATCTGATTGGATGAGGAATGTTGCTCAATGTTGTATAGCACTCCAAAAAGGTATCGCAAGAGAACAACATTTGCTCTTGGCAGCTGGGCTAAAAGCCTAAGGTCAGAAAAACACACTTTAAATTAGGCAAATGATTCCACCTAGGAGGTTGGAAAAACAGAGACAGGGAAAAGGATACATCCTTGTATATCTAGCACACAACCCGCTCTAGCAGAGTTCCAGGCATGAATGTAGACAAAATTGTTGCACTGAATTCAGTCCCTGAGCCAGATAAACACTTCTCTGGTTAGTTAAATGTTTGACAGACTTTAAGGTGAGAGCCCTGGCAGTTGATGCTCTTGCATGTGTCTTGATCCAGGGAATTTCGTCTACAAGTTTCATGGATCCAGAAGGTGTCAAAAGGCCAAGGAGTCCACCTTAATAAGATCAGGAGAAGAACAATAATAGCCCTAAAGCGTGTCTCTATTCTGAAGCTGACCCCCGTGGCTGTGAAGAATTGAAACTCTTTGACGTTGTTCATGATTATAGTGGGCAAAGCAGCAAAACGTAAGCCAATGTTTTCCTAATAGTATGTTGGCTGTATTTTGGAGATGTGACCAGAGTAGAGTAATTATTGCATCGTTACCTCCGCGCTGCAGTCATCTTCTCCTCTTCGTTCCCTTGATCAATAACACCGAGCCATTTGTCATAGAGATCAGACAAAAATATACTTCTTGGGATATTTCTTAGGAAATCCTTGTGGAGATAAAAATAAATATGTATATATATTACAGAAAATATGTATTGGAAATATTACAGAGAAAATATGTAGTTAAAAAATTCAGTTCAGCCCCCACTTCCTTCACAGATACCCAAACTGGGACCCACACGGAGCTTGGCTCTGACTCTCCATTGACTTGCACACGCAGCATCAGGTGCTTGGATTTTCTCCCCCTAAATCTTAGAGGCATAAAAGTAGAGCTTAGGCTGTGGTAGAAATGAAGATAAAGCTCCCTTCTATCATCTGGAACTTATTTTCTTTGTGTGCTTTTTTTGCAAAGTACCACAAACTGACAGGGTCTGGCTATAGACCATCCTAAATCCTATTCGCTTCTTGGACAGAAATACGCTTACCCATGTTGCTTGTTTTAGACACAGTGCTAGCTCTTAACTCTAGCAAGAAAAGGCCTGAAACAATCGAAACACAAACAGGTGGGCTCTTGCACACATATTAGGAAAGAACTAGGTCTTCTCACTCGGTCTATGTGTGCTCCTTGGAAGAAAACTACTCTCATAATTCCTTCATTCTTCCTTTTCTTAACTGTCTAAAAGTCGAGAGTCTAATAGTAGACTCACTGAGGTCCTGAGGATAGATTCATTTCTAGATTAGGTCCATTCCCAGTTTTTTGACATGATATTATCAAGGCCAAAGTTGCAGAGTCTGTTTCTCCACCAAGATCCGTCAACTTCAGGAAGACACAACTTTAGAAATGTCTAAGCACTATACCCACATGTGCATACCCTCTTCCTAGTCGGTGCTTATAACACCGAATCAGGCAGGAACCTCCTAACTCTTTTTTTTTTTTTTTAAAGATTTTATTTATTTATTTATTTAAGAGAGAGAGAGAGAGAGAGAGAAACAGCATGAGAGGGGATAGGGTCAGAGGGAGAAGCAGGCTCCCTGTGAGCCAGGAGCCCGATGTGGGACTCGATCCCAGGACTCCGGGATCATGACCTGAGCCGAAGGCAGTCGCTTAAGCAACTGAGCCACCCAGGCGCCCGGAACCTCCTAAGTCTTGCTAGAAAATCGATTCCATGTGCTCACCTTACAGAGGGCAACACTCATCTTCCTACGTAATGTATCAGCATTCTTCTCCTGTCTCCTGATGCCTATATGTATATTACTACTGGATATCACTATAGCCCCAGTGTAGGAGTGGTTACCTAAGTCATTTCTGGACTTTGCTATTGATCCCATCTTCGAACATTAATGGGGGACAAGGGAAGACCAAATGTGACTGAGATTCTAAGACTGTAGTCATTACTACGTTAACATAGGGTTGTTCAGAGCTGTTCATAAGTGCCAAGGTGGATGGATTAAATTCTTTCCCTGTTCTATTTCTTTTGGAAACTTTGCCTTCACTAGGAGGGTGGTGAGGATGTTTGCATGGGTAAACAGTGTGTATGTGTCAGTGCGTATTTTGAAATTTATTATCATGATTAGTAGTCATTTCAGTATTAGTATTTTGCATGGCGACTTCAGGAGTGAAGGCAGGGTAGGCGGTGTGTGGTGAAAACAGAAAGTATTTCTAACATATGGGGCTTTTAACTCCTAAAGTAGCTTCCTTAAATTTTGATTTTGTCAAGCGTTTTTCAGCTTGTCAGGTTCTTAATCTGTTATGCCCATTATGGTTCTTGAGCAGTCATGATGAAGGACACCAATCATAGCTTCACTTACTCGTGTGTGGATAATGCTAGAACCTTCCCTACCTTTAAGACGGATGCGACCACATGAACAGATTCGCTGTACAGGTCCACTTTGACCCCAGAATTTAGTTTCTCCTTTAGGACCCTGGTTGATTTTATATTGGGTGATTTGCTGAAGATGCATTCTGTGAGTGGCCCTTTTTGATTAATAAAGGAAAGCATATCCTGTAGGAAGAAAAGAAAATTATATTGCATCTCATACCCCAAACGCAGAGCTCAAGCTTGCCTCCGTTTTGAAAGAGGAGGGGAATGCAATGGTACACTGTTTTCGAGCTGAAAGGACTAAAGTCAATTTAGATTGTTTTTTTTCAGTGTCTCTCTATATACTTTCTACCCATATATCCATTTTACAGTCATACACTGAAACATTTTAAACACTTCTTTTAAGCAGATTTTCCTTTCCATTGAGTTTCCACTCTTAAATCAAACTTCTCTGCTTCAAGGCCTTTGCACAATCACCGTGTTTCCTACTTTACCATTCTTTTCTCATTATTCCCTTACATAGATGCTCTCCCCCAAGTATGGAAGTCTATTTAGGAAATACACATTTCCCATTTGTTTATTTCTCTTTAAGTGACTGTATACTCCATTCCTACTTGTTCTATTTCCTTCCCTCTTTTAAAGTCAGGCTCAGAAACTCTCTCCTCCTTCTCTGATTACCCTCCCTTCTCATGAGTCTTTCATTGTCTTTTGCTGTATCTTCATGTCCTCTCCCTGCTGTGTAGAATCTTAATAAGGGCTGGACTCAGGGAATAAAATGGATCTGAAGTCTATTATGCTACTTATCTATTGTGTGAGCTGGGGCACATACATACTGTACTGAGGCTTTTCCGATTCGTTTAAGAAGTGTGGAGGATGATAATCCTAGCTACCCCCTAAATTTGCTGTGATGCAAGGACCTGGGGTAGTAGCTAGCAGGTAACATGCTAGCTAAGATGATTCATTTCTTCATAGCTAGCAGAACGTTCCCTACATCCCGGACAGTGCTTGCAGAGACACCGAATACTCAGTGAACGTCCACACTGACAATTCACTAGAGCAGTTTGAGATAACACAGGCCAAACTCTGTGGCTTACATTTGACATATTCTGTTAGGATTAATAGTTTCCTATTTGCCAGAGGATGAGTCTATGCTCGTGTCAGATGTTTACAGTTGTTAGACTGAGTAGACTCCGCTGAAGGAGTCTTGAGACTCACATGAGTTCAGGAAGACAATGAGGGGAGAGTGTGAAGATGAGGTGGACTCTCAGAGACTCACACACAGAGTCCATTTTGACTGATCTGAACAAGCCTCCGCATGTCTTTGTGGAAACAAGACCCAAGTGGAATGGACAAGAATGTCTTTTCCTGTTGTATTTGCCTCATGACTCTGCTGGACCTAAGTCAGATTCTGTTCCTTGAAATAACAGTAACAGAGCTTCTCAGCCAAAGCCAGGGGCTGTCTAATCACTTCTCCATTTGGGAATAGATTTGGATGAGGACACGTGGCCTCTCAGAGTTTCCCCTCCTCAGAAGGGCTATAGAAGACCAAAAGGAGATGACCTACCAGGATTGGGAAGGGCAAGTTGTCTTTATTACACACATCCATGAGGGAAACTCCAAAGAGCTGTCCTGGCTTTGAAGAAGGTGGGGTTGTGCACTGGCTGTCCTGGCTAGTGCTGGAGCCCAGACAACAGGCCCAGTCTCTGAAAAAACCGCTTTTAACTGTCTTCTGCCTGTAATCTAAGGAAGAAGTGAGATTAGTAGTAGTAGTTGTTGTTTTATTTGCTTAACCTTCTTTTTTTTTTTTTCTAAAGATTTTATTTATTTTTTGATAGAGAGCCAGTGAGAGATGGAACACAAGCAGGGGGAGCGGGAGAGGGAAAAGTAGGCTTCCCACCCAGCATGGAGCCTAATGCAGGGCTCAATCCCAGGACACGGGGATCATGACTTGAGCCCAAGGCAGACGCTTAACAACTGAGCCACCCAGGCACCCCGCTTAACCTTATTTTCACCATTCCCATTCTACGGTACATTCACTGCAATGGCTAGAAGAGGGAAACTGAGGCATTTTTTGTGTAGAATTCTCCATGTTTTGAAATTGGCCAATAGCATTCTTATGGTGTTAACAGTTGTTCCCCAGATCCTGCAAACTGATGGTTAAACCTAGAGACTTGATCAGACTTAGTGTCAATGCTTTCAATCCCATCTACTGCCCGTTGTGCTTTATCATGAGGCACTTAACTTGTTGTTTGTTTCCTATTGGTAAGTATGATTAGTGGATTCATCCAGTGTCAGATCTGATTTTAAAAGCTCAAAAGATCTGGTATTCAAATCAAGCTGAGTTTGTTAATCATCTGCTTTCACAGTGAGTCTCCTTCCAGTCTTAAGTTTCCTCTTTGGCTTTCTGAGTGCTCAACTTTTTTTTTTTTTTTTTTTTAAGATTTTATTTATTTATTTGGCAGAGAGAGACAACGAGAGAGGGAACACAAGCAGGGGGGGATTGGGAGAGGGAGAAGCAGACTCCCACTGAGCAGGGAGCCCGATGCAGGGCTAGATCCCAGGACCCTGGGATCATGACCTGAGCTGAAGGCAGACGCTTAACGACTGAGCCACCCAGGTGCCCCTGAGTGCTCATCTTTCTATGATCAAAAGGATCTGCCTTTCATGACATGATCCGCCTGACCCCACTTCTCAGGCAGCCTCTGGTGTCTCTGCTCTGGGCCATCCCCAAGGATGACTTCCTGCAGTCAGGGTTCTTGGGAAATAGTCATTACATGCTGGCTATGTGGTAAGATTCCAGGTGACTGTGTTTTCTTGTGATACCCCACCAAGCTACCCAGAGATGACTTTTTTTTTTTGTAAATTATGTTTGATATTTATGGAAAAGAGTCTGATCCACAATGAATTGCACCCAATTCCTCACACATACTCAAACATACATGTATATACACCATACCAGTACAAGGCTTGAAAGAAAACATACAAAAAGAAAAACAATGAGAGATTATGAATGCCTGATTTATCCCCAATTTCCAGAGATGATTTTGAATTACCCAACATTCCCTATCAAAGGAATGCAGAAGAAGAGCTTTACAAAGAAAAGGTGATCTGCAGTGAAAAGCTGAGTTGAAAGTTTCTACTGCTCAGCTATGAATGTTTTCCTTATAAGATACCTTAACATTTGCTTCCAAAATCTGCTTAAATAACTGAATTCTTTAAAAGTCCACAGAGGAGCCAAGCTGTAGAAGGATAAACAAATGAGCAACATTTCACCAAACACCCATAAACACCTGTCCACTGGGCTTTTCTGGGATGTAGTGAGTGCATCACCGTATCCACTCACGTGGGTGGCAACACTCATGGCACTTGACCAGAGAGACCAGGATCTAAGAACCAGAAGCATCCTGGTTCTGCCACCTAGTTAGATTACTCAAAAATTCTTAAGCTTTGGTTTGCTTAACTTTAACATAAATGCTGCTGCCTACAACTCGTTGAACTAAATGTAATGTACTACTCAGCACAAGGCATGGCTCGTGGCAGCCTTGATAAAAGTAATTTCCTTGCTCAGAAGGCCTCAGGCAGTCTAGACATCAGTCTCTTCCCCCTCCAAAGCAGACATCACTCCCATTCTCTATTTGATTTTGCAACCTCTAGAAGGTAGGCAATCATGAAGGATGGCTACCACTTTACTTAACTAAGGCTCTTTCTTCCTGCCCTGAAATTGATACCGCTACCATTTTAAAAGGAGAGAAGAAAGAAAGCAAACACATTCTTAAATCCAGGAGGAGATTCCTGTACATCAAAATGTATGCATTTGCTGAAGATACGTGTTAATATGTAAGTTGAGTTGTTGTATGCAACCTGGGTTCCCTACTCTTCCCCTAGTTTTATTATTTCTAAAACTACCCAAATATATTCCATTCTTCAGCTTTAATAAGAAGAATGCTCTTAAGAAGAATGTTGTATCCCTTGGTACAAAGCTATATATCTAGCTACTCTATGAGTATACAGAAAATAAGTACACATTGAGTCCTATACTTTCTCCAAGGTATTTTCAGGCTTAGCTGGATGTTTCATAATGTACATTATTTGCTGTTAGAGGTCATGTTGCCTCTATTACTAATAAAAATATATGCTATAGCCATGAAAAATATAGGAATGATTAAACAAGCTAACTTTATGGAAACCTATTCTTTCTTAAACAGTCCTGGCAAGATTTGGGTTAATGTTTCCTAATGCTTGCATTAGGTTATGAATATTAAAAAATAAAATTTTTGAAACTTTGTGCTTATAGAATAACAATCATAACAATAAAATACTTTCTATTTTGGCCCAATACTTCTCAGATGAATAACACATTTTCATCAGAGAAAAAAATATCAATGGGAGAATACTGGAATGGTAGGGAAAAAAATAGCAAGAAGGAAGATGAAAAAGCCCTGACCATAAACATTCAGTCTAGCTCCAGCCTTGACCTGTGTCTGAAGCAGACATGGAAAGTGGGGGCAGAATTGAGACTTGAATTCTAACTGTAAGCCCAAGGCCACTTCAGCCTAAGCCCAGAATAAATCCAATTCAGTTCCATAACTCTTTACTCCACTGGAGTTCTTCCATTCCAGGTGCGTCTAAGCCATGCAGTCATTTGATTCCATCCTGTGATGGCCTGAGATACTAGATAAAACCCTGGAATAGGGAAGACCTGTTTCCAGGCCACAAACAGCTTGTGCTCTAAGAAGACACACAGATGTGTACTCACATAATTATATGTAGAAAGTGTTCTGGGGATACAGAGAAAGGAGCTAACAGTCTACCTAGGAGAATTAAAACAAGCACACAACCTTCCTCGAAGTGAGTTGGGTCCTAAGACCTTTGGGTTTCTCTAAGCTCGATTCTGTGCAGTTTTGGGGTTCTTGCCTCTACTGTTCCTCCCCACCCCCCACAGAGAGAGTGAGCTCTGTGTCCTCAATTTGTGGGCAAGAGTGGAGACATGAGCCAAGAGGAGACACCTGAAGAAAGGGAAGGGGCTCACCTCTCCCTTGCTCATTCTGCGCCGGGTGCCTGGGCTTCAGGATGAACCGGCCTTGCATCTCTGCGAACCCCTGCTCCAGAAGGAGGGACTCCTGGAGGGTGGAAGGAGAGATGGAGTCCTCTGGTGTCTGCGGCAGCAGTGTGGTAGATGGAAGATGGCTCATTTTAATTCCATAGGGATGTTTATGTCCTATATGGAAAAAATATAGATTCAGGCTGATGGTGATGGCTCTGATCAAATCCCCCTTCCCATGAGTGTATGCATCACACTGGTATATGCTGCTATTCTCCTGGGGCTTCTGGCACTCACTCTGTGCCTCCTGAGTGAGCATCATATTCGCTCTTGTTGGAGACACCCTGCAGAAAGCAGGTGCCCAAGGAAAAGATTTTAAAAAGAGAAAAAAAATGTAAAGCATGTTACTTTACTTGGAATACAAAGATTCATCAGTGCATTGCACAATGCTGACTTTTGCTGTGTTTCCATCTGAGAATATTTAAGGCCTTCTAGTTTCTGCCTTGACACTAACGAGATCTGCACATCTTAGGCAAATTACTTGACCCCTCTGAGCCTTACATGCATCCTTTGAAATGCTTGCCCTCACACAAACTTATAAGGATCAGAGTAAATATATTAATATGCATTGGTGGGTAATATTTTTTAAATAATTGAACATATATATTAAGAATTGCTATTCTCTCTCACATAATGTCAGTTGAGCAGATTTTTTTTTCATTTCCTTTTGTCAATTTCTAGAGGCAGAGCTACTCAAGGGCAGTGGGATGGGTTGCCTTTATGCTTTATACTTCCCTCCCACTGCTGCCCTTCCTCCAAGGGGAGTCCTGCCAGGTGATGATCAGAGGGAAGGCTGAACAGTGTTGGGAACCCAGAAGCAAAGTGCAAAACGATGTTTACAGAGTGGAAAACTGCACCCAGAGTCAGTGAGAGTTGCCTGCCAAGTGATTTGTTTTGTTCTTGTATGCTTTAAATTGTTTCCTCTCTATAGAATTCTCAAAGACCCTGTGCTATAGGATATGGATCTCATTTTTTAAGAACAGAATGGAAGTTCTCTTTCTGTCATTTCTGATTTATTATTGAATGTAACTTGGGGAGCTTTTGCTGTTCCTTCTCATCTGTCATAGATGCAGTGTCAGTGATGTGTTCACAAGAATCACAGTGACTTCCCTCTTTTAAGGAAAAAGAAGCTTCTACGACAGCAATACAACCAAATCACAAAGATAACCAGGAGATAATCCGCAATTGAGAATTGAGAGCATTGGTAAAAAATGCATTTTGAATGCTGCCAATGGATCATCATGAATGACAGGCTCTCCGGATTCCTTAGAGCTGCCTTGGTGTGTGAAGCTGCTCAAAGTCTAAAAAGTTATCTGTACCTCTGAAACAAATAATGCAATATATGTTAAGAAAAAAAAAAAAAAAGAAGAAGAAGAAGAAGGTAGCGGGAGGGGAAGAATGAAGCGGGGAAAATCGGAGGGGTAGACGAACCATGAGAGACGATAGACTGAAAAACAAACTGAGGGTTCTAGAGGGGAGGGGGGTGGGAGGATGGGTTAGCCTGGTGGTGGGTATTGAGGAGGGCACATTCTGCATGGAGCACTGGGTGTTGTGCACAAACAATGAATCATGGAACACTTCATCTAAAACTAATGATGTAATGTATGGGGATTAACATAAGAATAAAAAAAATTAATTCATAAAAAAAAGTTATCATCTATATTGTTTTACCTAAATTAATGCACTTTATTAAAATAAATATATTTAAGTATTTGACTTTTTCCTTTTTGTGGTTGGCCGACTTTTACAGAGATGTCAATATTAATATGAAACATGAAATGGTGGGGGGGATTTTTTTCCTCAGCTATGCCCTTAGTGACTCTCTGTATTCTAAGACTGGGAATATACATTTCGTAGAAAGAAATTGGTTATTTAGATTTCCAGATCACTTGAAAATATTCTTTAGATAACTTGAAAAAGAGTAATAGCCTCACAGGATTATTTTCTTTTTAAGATTTTATTTATTTATTTGTCAGAGAGAGAGAGAGAGAGAGCACAAGTAGGGGGAGCGGCAGGTCAAGGGAGAAGCAGCTCCCCACTGAGCAAGGAGCCCAGGACCCTGGGATCATGACCTGAGCAAAAGGCAGACACTTAACTGAGCCACCCAGGCATCCCGCCTCACAGGATTACTAAAAAGATTTTGAAAAAGGTATGTAAGAAGGAATGCTCTAAGATTTCTAGCAGAAATCATTGTCACCATTACCATACATTACTATACTTCAAGGTCTGCTACAGATCCTCTCTTTTTTCTCTGTTTTTTTAATCCTTCTATTTCTGGTAAGCACTGAACAATTTTGCTAATCCAAAGATTTTTTTTTTAGAGAACTTGTGCTAATAACTATTTTAGGAGAGGTGTAATCTGTTTATCAATAACCTTAAGAACAGTGATGGAAAAAGCCTGAGAAACAGCAAAGTGCAGGTAGTTTAGTCAGTGAAGACTTGAGGAGTTTAAATGTGATTATCTCATTTTCTTTATGATGCTGAGAAAACTTCTGGGCACAGAGCAGGTGTTAAATACATACCTATACCTGGATTCAGAGACATGATTGGATTTTAGCGGATTCTCACAAAATAGAGGCTATTTAGTTGTTAGGAACTGGAATTCAAGACTGGAATATGAAAAATAAATGTATGGGAAAAAGAAATTCCACTTCTTTGCTTTCATACCTAAGTGAGTAAATAAGTAAGTAAACAATAAACAAAAAAAATTTTAAGACAGCTCTGTTTGTCAGGTAAAATGAAGTAGAAACGAAAAATTTACATTTCTCTCCCTAACTAGACCTTAAGCTGATGAATGAAGAGATGTCCTCAGTGCCTGGGAAAAAGTAAGCACCTGGTAATTAATTCTTTAATAAACGTGAGAGTGAATATTGCATGTGATTTTCACTTTTAAGGGTATTTAAGCTGAAGACAGAACAACCATTACTTTGAGATGTAGAGTTACAATTTTGAACCTAATCAATCCCATCTTAGATTTTCCCTGACACTTACCAGTGAGTGGGTGTGGGGACGCTTCCTTGCCAGCACTCACCCACAGCTGGTAGTCTTTCTCAGAGCCCTTGGAAACAAAAAGAACTATGCATCATAACAAATCTTTCACAGTACTTGAAGAACACATTTCCTTTGCATTTCTCTGTTTCCAGAAAGAAAGAATTGGGGCCAGTATAAATGCCATTTGGTCCATGGAGGTAGCTACAGTACTTGTTAACTTGTTCCCTCATAGCCTCCAGTGGACCGTCCCAGGTTCTTGTCATTTTTTTTTCTTTTTTTTTTTTTTAAGATTTTATTTATTTATTTGAGAGAGAGAGAGCACATGAGAGGGGGGAGGGTCAGAGGGAGCAGCAGACCCCCCGCCGAGCAAGGAGCCCGATATGGGACTCGATCCCGGGACTCCAGGATCATGACCCGAGCCGAAGGCAGTCGCTTAACCAACTGAGCCACCCAGGCGCCCCGGTTCTTGTCATTTTTGATAAAGGCCAGGAAACCACAGTACAATCAGCCCCTCACGGTGTGGGTGGCCCATGGCCTAAGAAATCACAGTTGTGCCCCTTCGCTAAGGAGGAAACTTCTAATCTCAGAGTCCTGCCTTCTGCTGTCTCTAGATTCCTTGGATAATGCTGGCTTTTGTTGCCAAATGTCCCTGCCCTGACATGCATATTGTCCAGAGAGCCATATACCCTGCTATGACTATTCCTGAGCAAAGTAACTTGAAAGGCATCAATAGCTCAGCAGCCCTGGGCAAAAGGAGACAAACGCCCAAGAGGCCTTGAGGAGATAGTGGACTGAAGTCAGCCACTGGCTTTGGTGCAGGCAAGCCCCACTTCAGGGAGAGAAAGAACAAGGACTCTAACCTAGACAACATATCAGATGCAGAAAACAATTACTCCCAGCAGAATTACCGCCCAGTAAACCTGGAAGTCCTACTTGAAACAAACACATCTAAATTATAAAGATCGCTGAACTATTTTAGAGAGTCTTCCAGGAGACTAAAGCAAAAAATGTTTGACATGGAGTTGTTGGTGATAGGTACTATGCTTGCCCTGGACTCCTGATTAAAAATCATGGTCTTGCCCTTATGAAGAAAGGTCATAGGTATGGACACAGACACACACACAGACACACGCAGACACACAGACACACACACATAGCTAAATCTGCTCAAAATTGTATTGCAAATAACTCGTGAGAGCTAGTAAGGTAGGGTAGGGTTTGGAAATGCTATGCTGGAATCCCTTAAATCAGGTATACATAAAGCCAAATAACCCCAATTCTTCATTAAAACAGAAATTCTTTGTGTGGTGAGATTGATCACTTTATGCAAAGGAAAATCACAAACATGAAATAAAATGAGCTTCATCATTAATCAATCTCCTCAACTTCATCCCTAAAACCACTCACTCTCTTTCTAAGACTTAATTCCTATTTAGGGTATATATATCATACAGGTTAGAAATCAATGTAGATATGTGCTTTACTCAGTACATATAAATTCAATTTTATTTCAGATATATTATTAAATTTTGTTTGTACAGAAATCATTGATTTCTTATGCTAAATTCCAGTTGCTCTGAATTTTTAAGGGGCTTTATTATACCATTGGGTCAGACAGAATTTAAGTAAGAATCTTGTAATTATGTCATGTCATAATAGCAAGACATTTTTGCATTTATAGAGGATTTTATATAAGAAGCTGTGCTTTACAAGTGCTCCCTTCAGTTCTGTCCATCTGACTATCACTCTCCCTCTCTTTTCCCTTAGAAAACCTCATCCTCAAATATGTCCATGTCTTTCATCAAAAAAAAAAAAGAAAAAAATCCAGCAACTCACACCAGCACCATCAAAACATAAAGGAACAGGCCGTTAAAACCAAAACAAGATGAAAGTGATATGTACGCAACTGCCCCCAGATCATGGTCTTATTCAGAACTTGTCCTCTTTACCAGTTCATAAGGGGTGTGAGCCGCCTCATCCCAAGGAACTGCATCAAGAGGAGGTAGCTTCTAGCCATGTGGTCTTTATGTCAAAATGTACAACAAAACATATAATTTAGGATTCATCTAACTGGGATTGAGTCCTTGGGTGATGACCAGGGTAAACAGGGATGGAGTGGAATCAGGAATGAAGACACAGACAGAAGAGTCCAATAGAGGAGGAAATATTTAGAAACTTAGAAATATTTTATTGTCTGTGTATAAAATATATACAATAAACTGCATGTTGTTATTAGCACTCTAAAATTATAGCCCAATTTTATGCTATGATTTTGAATTCGCAGAAAATTTAAAATGGGAAGACAAGAAGAGCACCCATGTATAGGCTAATAATATAGCTTTGCTGCCTTCAATTTCTAAATCTGGGGGACAAAATATGACTATGATATGTATAATAATCAGCTGTCTTATAACGGGAGGTACACAACACACACACACACACACACACACAAATCTCAAAAGTAAAAGATTGTTTTTAAATTAAAAATAGTTTGCAAGGGAACTTACAGTTATTCCTAGCATTGGTAGTGACATGTTGATAATGTCATTCACTGTGTCTGAATTTGTTACTGTTACAGTTACAGACTGTAAAAAAGAAATAAGAAAAATTCCTATAAATTTTTAAAAATTTAAAGCAGGTGACCAAATAATTATTGTCAAATTATTATCCATACTCTAAAGGCAAAGCTTGTTTTCAGTTAATGACAAAGTAAAGCATATGTAGAGCACACACCCTTGATTACAATATTTTCATTTCTTTACATAACATGAAGCTAGTAGGAAACATTTCAGTGAAACATATATTTCCCTTCAAGGATTTGTGGCTTACAAAATATAGCAGCTTAAGCAAGAAAGAGAAAAACAGAATTCCACGAGGGGACATGAACTGACCCTCAGTTCCATAAGGCTATTCCCAAAATAGAGAGGGGAGATAGTTTAAAAAGGAGGAGCTAGATACTTTTCTCTCTTCGCAATTACATACTCAGTTTCAGCAAAATCAGAATAAGAACCGTCTGTGACAGACATTTAAAAAAAAAAAAAAACTACTATTTAGTCAGTACTTTCTTTGTGTCATCATGGTTACTAAGATTTCCATTGTTGAAATCTGTTGAGACAAATAAAACCAATGAGTCTAGGAAATGAGACTGAAAATTTTAGAAGTTTATATTCCATTCGCAACTCTGACAGTGAGTAGTTACTTATAATATCTCTCTATCACACCTTATATTGAGAAACTGCTCCATACAACAAGGAAAACAGTTATTGAAAATTATCTGAAAGGGATGGATAGGAATCTGAGATGATATCGATAAAACTACCCGAATTCCAAAAGACATTTTAAAATAGGACAATATGTAACCAACCACGCATACACTTTTTATAACATTAGGCAATGAGGCCTGTGTTCTTTGAGAAACAGTGCATGAAGAAGACAAGCAACAGAAGTGGACACTCACAGTCCTTAAAAATATTAAAAACAAAGTTAAAAGAAACTTGTTCTTTCATTGTATTTTTCTTCTTATGAATTGAAATACAATTGCTTGATATGACAGATGGCCCAAAAGTTGTTTGATAATCGAACTTTTATAAACAAAAGTGTTCATTGATTTCAAACTACTTGAGCTTTAAGGATTATAAAAAAAAGTGTTCAGAACCTAGCAGTAGGACTCAGAGCACCCAAACTCAAGGATATCCTATGTTAAATTGTCTAGGAGGGGCTTCCTATGTTAAATTGTCTAGAGGATTCAAGACTGGGTCTTAGCTTGAAATTTAGTTAGAAGTAATGGCTCTGCTATTTTTTTTAAGATGTCTGAAAGCCTTTCAGTACAACTTAAAAACTTTCCCACAAATTTTTTTTTTTTTTTAAGATTTTTGTTTATTTATTTGTCAGAGAGAGAGCACAAGCAGGGGGAGCCACAGGCAGAGAAGGCAGAGGGAGAAGCAGGCTCCCCTCTGAGCAGGGAACCTGATGCAAGACTCCATCCCCCAGGACCCTGGGATCATAACCTGAGTCGAAGGCAGATGCATAACTGACTGAGCCACCCAGGCATCCCTCCCATGAAATCTTTTTAAAGAAAAAAAAATCTCTTTTGAAATACTAATAATCACTTTTTAATTTATCTGGTCTGCAAGATAATGGTTTTCATGGTATAAGGAACATACTATGTTCAAAATAATAATTCCAGAGATGTATGTATATTTTCCTGCATGTTGTAGGTTCTCCAAAACAGATAAATTCCAGTAGATAGAGCTCTCTGTAAACAAATGACTTCAGAAAAATAAGCTGCTTTTTGAAATAATTTAAAAGGAAAAGAAATGTTACTTTTTTTTATATGAGTCAAAGTGTTACTTAATATATGAAGAACAAGGAATATGTGATCAATTCTCAAGAGCTGAAGCCAACCCTGAGATGATCTAGATGTTCAGACTGTTAGCCAAAAACAGCTATTACAATAATGCTCAATGATACAAATGAAAATATGCTCACAATAAACGAAAGAGGCATCTTAGCATAGAAACTAAAAATATTTAAAAACAGAAATTTTTTATCTGAAAAATATCTTAAAGAAAAAATTTACTGACTAGGCTACATTGCATAATGGAGATGACAAAAAGAAGTCAGTGATTTGAAAATAGATAATAGAAATTATCCTGTCTGAAGAAGAAAAGGGGAAAAAAAGATTGAAAAAATTAAGAGTCTGAGGGATCTATGAACAATATGAAAGGGTCTAATATACATATAACTGGACTCTCAGGAGGAGAGGAGAGAGAAAATGGGGAAGAAAATATTTGAGGTAATCATGATTAAAATTTCCCAAATTTGGTGAAATTAAATTTATAAATTCAAGAAGTTCAGAATATGCCAAATAGGACAGATTCAAAGAAAACCATGCTTTGATACTTCATAGCCACACTGCTAAAAACCAAAAATAAAGAGAAACTCTTGAAAGCAGCTAGAGAAAAATGACAAATCACCTACAGGGGATTAATGTTTGATTGATCACAGACTACTCATCAGAAAGCACAAAGACAAAAAGACAGTGGAACATCTTTAAAGAGCTGAAAGGAAAAAGTTTGCGAACAAAATTCTACATCCCTCAAAATATCCTTCAAGAGTGAGTGTGAAATAAAGCCATATTCAGATAAGAGAAATTAAGAAAATCTGTTTGCACCAGGTCTGCACAAGAAATGCTAAGGATCATCTCTCTAGGATGAAATGAAAACAGTGTTAGAGGGAAACTTGGATGTTCAGGAACAAGTGAAGAACATTAGAAATGCTTATTTTGTGTAAATTATACATAAATAAAGTTGATTTTTAAAGATTTCAAGGTAATTTTCCATGGAAAATTCTGAGTGTAACCCACTGCCACAGCTGAAATCAAAGCAGGCAGAGACAAGAGTGTGCTCTGCTGCTAGAGAACCCTCTGGCCTTATCTCCTTCATGCAATGCATCTACCTGGTGCTTAGAAACCAATCAAAATATTTGCATGGCTTTTGCTTTGGCCAGGAATAACTACCACTTTTTCCACCTTCAAATACTATTTTGTGTGATCTACAGCTACTGTAAAGTATAACAGGAAAAAAAAAATGTCACTTAAAGATACCCAAAGTATCTTGTTCATCATTGCAAATGTCTTGGCTACTGCACTACAATTTCGGAAATCAAATTTTATACCAAGAATGGGCAACTGGTTTGATTTTTTCCCCCCAACAGCCAAAAGAAAATGAGATAGAAATATGCTGATCCCGGGGCGCCTGGGTGGCTCAGTTGGTTAAGCGACTGCCTTCGGCTCAGGTCATGATCCTGGAGTCCCGGGATCGAGTCCCGCATCAGGCTCCCTGCTCGGCAGGGAGTCTGCTTCTCCCTCTGACCCTCCTCCCTCTCATGCTCTCTGTCTCTCATTCTCTCTCTCTCAAAGAAAGAAAGAAAGAAAGAAAGAAAGAAAGAAAGAAAGAAAGAAAGAAAGAAAGAAAGAAAGAAATATGCTGATCCCTTAAAAGTGTCATCCCTCTGAGCTCAATTCAACCCTGATATTCCTTGGATCAAAAGACCTTTCAAAACCCCTCTGCAGTTGATATAGCTACTAAGTGAAATACCTGACCCTTGAGTAGATCCTGTACTGGAAAGGAGACATTATTGAGGTCAACTGACAAAATGGGAACATGGAAGGCAGAGTAAAGTATTACACCGATGTTAAATTTACTAAAGGTGTTAACTGTGTGATGGTGATATAAGAGGATATCTTTATTCTTGGGAAATACCTAGGTTTAAGGATAAAGGGCCATGGCATTTGTATGACCCTCAAAAATAAGTATAACATACACATAATAGGGACAGAGAAAGAAAATAAATGATAAAGCAAGTGGAGTAAAATGTTACTAATAGCTGAATCTAGGTAAAGGGTGCATGGGGTGTTTTTTGTTTTATTTTTATACCTACAACTTTTCTGTGAGTTTACAGTTATACCAAATAAAGCGTCAATGGGGGGAGGGTGGAGAACTGTGGAAACAATCCAAACCATTCTGTACATAAGTAGTAACCATTGGGAAAAAATGTTTACTTCTAGTAGGAAATACCTGCATGTGAAAATCACCTTATTACAAGCCAGTGATGTTGCTATTAGAAAGAGCCAGGGAAATATTATGGATATTTAACATGCAATATTCTTTCCATGCTTAAGTACTGTGGCATGGATTCCTCTCGCTTCATATTACCTAGGATGCACTCTTTATGTATACAAAGACACATGTAGACAGGAAAATACATTTTCCCACATGGTACTTTTCTAAATACTCTCTCTCTTCTTATCTCTTGCTCTCTCCTTCCTACCTCCCCATCTCTCCCTCCCTCCCTCCCGCTCTCTATCTCCATCTCCATCTCCATCTCTTTCATTCTATCTGAATCAGGAACATGGAATTTAATTTTTGGTCTTAAAAACACTTACACTGGCACAGTTCTTGATGTCCTCAGTGAAGATTCTGAGAGGAATGCTTTTGGGCTGGTCCTTCTCTTTGGCCAGATTGATATACCTAATCAAATTCAATAATAACCCCAAATAGAGTAGGATGAATTAGCTATTAGCTTACTTTCAAATTGATCTATGTGGCTAAAATTTTCAACATACTCTGTTATTTTTAAATGCATGTAAATAAACTCAGCAACATCAAATTATGGGTTGGAAGAAAACATGCAAAACTATTTCAGGAAAATAAGACATGACTCAGAAAACAACAGGTTGCTCTCGTCATGTAAGATGTGAGTAGCAGATCCAGTCATCAAAGCTTTCCTGCCTAGACTGGAGGGCCCAGCACCTTCAAGGGTAGGAATGAGAAGGTGCTTTGAGCATCACTCAGGAGAGTAAATTGCACTTAAGAAAATTTAATATGTATCTTTTGAGAATAATGTTAGCTCCAATCATTAGGTCTGAGAGAAGGGGAAGATGAGAGTGATAACCAGAATTTCATCAAAAATAAGCAATATGTGCATGTAAATAAGAGCAGATTATTTGCAGTAGCAGCCAGGGTACATCTAAATAAGAAATTATTTGAGGATAGTCTAACAATTTCTACTAAGTAGGGGAAGCATAGTGTGTGGGGGCACTGCTTTGAAGAGATTTATTCTTTTCTCATGGGTTAAAGATGTATAATATGTATAGTGACAAGATACCTTTGAAGGAAAGAATGCCATTTTTCCTTTTGTTCCGAAGAACTGCAATTTAAAAAAAATGGGAAGAAAAAATTAAGATACATACAATACTTATACTAGCAAAATAAGATCACCATTCCAGAAAAAAATAGCAGCAGCCAGTTGTTAAGGATGTGGATGCATGTGTTAATATCATACTGTCCTCATAGTTGCGCTTTGGAGGGACCCCACTCTTTTATGAGCGTATTAAAGCAATGGGAAGTAGATCCTAAAGTGGGAGAAAAGTTGGTTTTGAATCTGAACACTTAATTGTAACTATGTGATGCAAGCTATGTGATCAGGGGCACTTTGCTTAACTGCGCTGATCTTCAGTTTCCAGAACTGGAAAAGGGTTAATTATACCCCGAGTGTTCCTGCAGCTGCAAGTGCTATTCAGATATAAAGAACATTATTATTCAAATTAAATCATACTTAAGGAATTTGGCATTTGGATGGAACTATCTTGGCCCAGAAACAAGAATATCTTTTTAGGAAGAAACACCTGTAATATTTTTATTTCTTTATACACATAGCAGATTGGAATGTGTTAAATTAGTTTCTAGAAAACATTCTTCGTTACTGTGATCCTCTGAGCAAGATCGATCCAGCTAGTGCTAAACTACTAAAGGTTAGTCTTTTCTCAACTAAAGTTTTCACAGCATTTAGTACCCAAAGTTGCGAATGTTTTAAGCCTCATGCATACATGGCCTTACCACTTACTAGCGTTTTTTTACCGTGGTAAACTACACAAAATAAAATTGACCATTAGTGACCTTTAGTACATTCACAGTTTTGTGCAACTACCGTGACTGTTTAGTTCTGGAACATTTTTTCACCCAAAAGCAAACCTGTGTCCACGAAGCAGTCACTCTTCCTTCCTTCCTGTTTCTAGCTCCTGTACCATATTTTGTGTATTTGTTGATAAACACGTGGGTTGTTTCTACTTTTGTTTGTTTGTTTGTTTTTTGGCTATTGTCGACAATGCTGCTATGAACGTTTGTGTATCAATTTTTGTGTGGACCTACGTTTCTCTTGGGTATCTATCTGGGGGTGGCATTGCTGGGTCGTATAGTAATTCTGTTTGACTTACTGAGGAACCATCAAACTGTCCACAGTGGCTGCCACATTTTATACTCCTCCCAGCAACACTGCTCCCCAACCCCTCCATCGCTGTTTCAGGATTTGTCCCATCTGGAAAATGGAACGCCCACTTAGCGTCCCAGCCTGCCTATGCGCATGGACACAGCTTCTAGTTAGCCATGCTGATCTGCAGAACAGTAATAACCACAAATAGCAAAAGCACTAGGTGCCAGGAATTGTTATAAATGCCTTCTATATGTTTACACAGCTTTTTAACTAATATAACATGTATAAGCCTGGCTTCCACATTGTCCTCCTTGTTAGGGAAAAAAAGTCTCTTGGAAACTCCCCTGTCAAAGACTTTATACATTCCCAATTGAAACTGTTTCCTTCCATTTGCATCATGGAGAAGACAGGAAGCAAGAGGAACTGAGAATCTTTACAGAAATGCGTCGTGGAAGAGAAGACATGCGGAGAGCATATAAATACATATTTCTTCCCAATAAGCTTTGACAATTTCTCCTTAAGTCAACGCTGCATTATAGGGCTTAATAAATTAACAACTTGTAAACATTTTCGTTGTCTTCCCTTTGTGATGACGTGGGACATTTTGGTGGAGTGGGGTGAGGAGAAGAAAGAAGGGTGTTAAGTGCATGTGATGAACACTCATTGTGCAACACAAGAATGAGACTTGGGGTGTGGTTGTTTCAAACAGCAGATGTAAGTGTTGCACCACCCCTGTAAACTCAGGAGTGTCTGCTCAGGATGTCCGGGGTAGAGAGTCACATTCCCCATCCTCGTGTCAGCCTAAGAATGTGTCTTGCACAACTAACCTCTACTCAATGCAATCATACTTTTGTTTTAGATGGTCACCTCTCTAGAGACACCAACTAAGATAATCAGTACACAGCAATTCAGGCAACCTCATATTCAATGACATGATTAATTTATTTGTATAATTCCATACTATTTTTAAAGGAATGACCTTGGGAGTATAAGAGCAATTTTTCAAATTTAATTGGACTCTTTAATAGTACTTGCTCAAGAAAAATATGCCAGTGATTTAGAAACACACATACCCCCTGGGAATTAGGGGGCAGGATATTGGAGAGGGGTTCTAGAACCTCACTCTCTTGATTCTCCTTCCATACGCCTAAAACACCCAATTCCTCAAGTGGCTCCTAGAGCCCATGGGAAAAACCACTGATCAAAACCAAAAGAAATTACTCCAATAGTTCCCACTCTATGTTATCTACTTGCTCCCATTTGTACCTACCTTTTGGGGGGAAGTACAAGGCAAATGAGTGTCATTATGGGAAGTCAAAAAGGGAGTCACTGGCTTGACATATAATCAGATTAAAATGTTTTTCTTTTTATCCCATGTAAATACAAGACCAAACGGTCGGTCTTACCCGAAGGTGGCCACAAAGGTCACCGTGGGCCAGCCCAGGATAAAGGACCTCCCAGCACAGATGTTGGCATCCTCCACTCTGTCCATACAGTTGGCAGTCCACATGGTGTTCAGTGGTATTTTCTTTTTTATCTTAAGTTTTTTCTTATACCTAGAAAGATACCCAAACAAGACCTCTGTTAGTTTGTTTCATAAATGTTATGGGAACAGCTGTGCTCATCAGAGACCAGTTCTCACTGCTCCAGGGCACAGCATGCCTCCCTTGTCTCTATTACCCTCTGTGCCCAGCACAGCAAATGGTGACATGACCTTTACAAAGTGTGTGTTGAGCGAAGTCTGGCCCTAGGAAGGCCCTGAAAACACTTCCTCAAATGGCAGCAAGTGGCCATTTTTCTGAATGTTGAGTGTTGAGTAAAGACTATATATTCCAGAGCTTTTTAAGAAAACCATTAATTCATTTATTATTGTTAGAATTTTCTTATTATATATAGTTTTATGGTTATTATTATAGTTAATTATTCATTTATGACTTGCTTACTTCAAAAAGTATTTGAGGGGCTGAACAAAGCTACCTGATACACGATTTATAAAAATAGTCATACAATTTTTTGCTTAAGAGACACAAACCAGGGGGCGCGCCTGAGTGGCTCAGTCGGTTAAGCATCCAACTCTTGGTTTCGGCTCAGGTGGTGATCTCAGGGTCTTGAGATCGAGTCCCCATGTAAGGCTCCCCTCTCAGTGGGGAGTCTGCTTCCCCTCTCCCTTTGCCCCTCCCCCCGCTCACGCTCATTCTCTCTAAAATAAATAAATACATAAATAAATCTTCAAAAAAAAGAGAGAGAGAGAGACAAACCAAGAACAAAAAATAAACTTGGATCAGAAAGATTTTTTTTGGGGGGGGGGATCAGAAAGATTTAAAAGTTATTTTCAACCTTAATTTTAAAAAAATACTTTCTAGCCTTTAAAGCATAGGTTATTTTCAATTTCCCTTCTTAAAATTTTATCCATATCATTTTCCCTTAGATTCTGGCTAAAACTGAAAAACTGTTAGCCTACAGATTGAGCCCAATTTAAAAATCATCAATCCATCCATCAATCAATCCCAGATCAGCGGTCAGGAGGTCTTATATGTGAGTGATGGATACTTCCCATTTCTCTGAGGAGTCAGGTGATCAACTTTGTCAGTGGTGAAATTGCTTTTTGACAATTTCTGCCTAATCTTCTTTGATCTCTAACATGAAAACCACCATATTGATTGATTTGGTTAATTCACAACTTTAACTCTCAGGTGGGCTTGGGATTTAAATAGTTATAAGCCCTCTGAGGGATGCTTAGGGAACTTGGACACACCACTCTGGAACTCCTTACTATTCAGAAACACATGTGGAAACACTAAACTAAAATGAGATCAAAGACACCTCATGTGCAAAAATCCCTGTGACTCCAGTGATTCATGGAACAATTAAAGCTAAGACTCTCCAATGGGTTTTATGAAATAAAAATAATTTTGCTGGACGCACACTTGAAGGATAATCTAGATTCAAAGTTTATGACACAATGAATAAAGTCATCGGGTAAAATCATTATCGGATATCAGATGTCTGATTATCAGATAAAATCATTTTTCTAGATAGTAACTCCAAAGGCATTGTCAAGGTAAAAATATATGGCTAATGGGAAAGATAGACATATATCTGTTGGTTTTTAAGATTTTTTCTTTTTTTTTCTAATGTAGGTATCTGTGTGTATACAGACACCCAAGGTACTGTGTGGGAACTTCCAAATACATTGACCTGGAAAAAGGCATTTCAGTAATTCTCTCCTTAGTTCAAGAAAGCACCAAGATTATCTACTCCAAACCAAGGAGTTATCCCAAAGCCCAGAGCATGGTTTCGACTGTCCTATCACATTTGGAGCACTTATCATATGCCAAGCACTGTTCTAAATATTTTATAAATACAAATATAAAAAATGTAATCCTCAAACAACTACACTAGGTGGTCTTTATTAGCTCCATTTTACAAATAAGGAAACTCACAGAAAGGTCAACTAAATTGCCAAAGGCAAGAGAGTTTGAACCCAGACAGCCTAACTCATGAGCCCATGTTTGTAACCACTTGGCCTCTGTGGGTGCTGACCTATCGTTCCATGAACTACCCTTCTCATGTTTCCTACCCTCACTCAGCCTCACTTCGGTCCCCAGAGCCATCAGGCTTTCTCATTGGATTATCTGGGGAGTGAGAGGATAAATCTCAAGACATTATATTAACAAAGCTGGTTACTAGCTTGGAAATATTTAAAGTTTATTACAACAAAGCTTCATACTTCAGTGGATTCTTCTAGGGTCTTACTGCATTTCTTCACTCTCAATCACTGACCCAACTGGATTATCTCAGTAGAAATTAGAAAGTATTAATCTAATGTAAACTGACTTGAGGAGAAGAAAGAGGAGGAGAAAGAACTGTGGTTTTTATTTCTAAAAATAGTCCTTTATTATATTTGTATTAACATGATGGATATCACTCTTGCTTTCTGCTACCTCAACCTTTATACCAGAAGGGAAGCCCCAGTGCACTGTGGAAATTTACAGGATTCTAGGGGGATTTCCCCTGTTCTAAGAGAGGGGTATCCTTTTACAGATGTTGGGAGTGGGGGTCATGTTATATTCTGTAAGTAATTCTTTGTAATTTCACGGATAATGAGTTAATAGTCATCTTCATCTTTTGACCTAATTTAAATTCACTTTTTGTTTCATTTTATATTCTTTAATAACTACATATGAGGAATGTGATGTCTAAAGAACTAAGTTCAGTCCCTTCCTTTTTGTAAATTCTTCATGGGCCTCTACTAGTATTAATATCTTAATATTTATCAAGCAGATACTGTTCTTAAAAATAAAGTAATGATTTTCTTTGAAAAATAACTTATTTAGTATTCTAATGAATATCAAAAGTAATAAGGAAGGTTCCATCTGACCTCAATTCTTGAGAAATTTCTGAAGGTGTATGAAAAGAATCCCCAAACAATTTTCACTATTATTAACATCTTGTACGACTAGAGAAATATAATTTCTTTGTGAAGAAACAAACATTTAAATTCCTTTTATTATTACACACAAACTAAAATTCACTAATTTTGACAGAATACAGAGGTAGCAATTAGTCAACTACTTACCCAATTTGTGTTAATTTCTATAGCGTCAACCTAAAGATGAGAGTTTCCAGCTGAAGCCTGCAGGTGAGCTGAGGTAAAATAGAACCTGGGTCACCCCAACCCCTTCTTATGGCTAATTGGAAAACGTAGGCCCTAAATTCAGATGATTAATTTGAACAGATTGATTCAGGGCATAACACAATCCTCCAAGAACAAGGATGACAGGGATGAAACAAGGTTGTTAATGCAGGAGCTATTTCTTTTTAGTTGTTTCCTTCTAGAAAAAAAAAAAATGTAAACTTGTCCAATATTCACAGTGATCATAAATATACCCAAATGTTTACTATGGGAATGTTCTCATGGTCGTTTTCTAAAAACTGTGGCAAAAACTTGTACGCGGCCACAGCATGAAGTGCTGCTCGTGACTGCTAGGGACAGAATTGTGTCCCCTCCCCCACTGCTCCCCACAGTCTTACCGTGAAGCCCTCTCTGCCAATATGACCATGTTTGAAGAGAGAGCTTTTAAGCGGTAACTAAGTGTAAATGGGGCCATCAGGGTAAGGGCTTAATCCAGTAGGATTGGTGCCCTTGTAAGAAGAGGGAGAGAGAGCTCTGTGTGTGTGTGTGTACATGCAGGCGCTGAGGAAACCCCACAGGGCATAGGCGAGAGGGCAGCCATCTGCAAGCAGAAAGACAGCTCTCGCGGGAACCTGACCCTGATGGTGTCCCGAACTTGGACTTCCAAAAATCTGTGTTCTCTCTCTGTCAAGGGCCTTGGTTTTAGAAGCCAAATTCAAGTGCCTGAGATCACTTACATTTTCTAATATTCCAAATGGATGTAAAAAGTATATAAGATAATCTTTCAGGAGCTGAGTCTCTTAAAGAGAACATTATTAAATACATTGATGTAGATTTTGTCACATCATAAAAACCCTTGCGTAGACACAAAGACCTATCTCAAAAGCAATATGTGAAGAGGAAAAATGTTGCACTTCTTTTGTAATAGTGAACCAATCAAAATAAAAAATTCAGCTCTTAAAAGGATGCAGTTCTCTCATGGGGAAAGAACACTGCCTTTATATAAAATCTTTTCAGCAGAACACCGTAGGTTCTGTAAAACCTGCTGAGAGGTAAGCAGTATCCAGGACAATAAATGGCTCTAGTAAGAAAAGAAAGGTCTTCTCCTCTCCCTAAGTGCTATAATAATTACAAAGATGAAAACAAAGTGAAGGACAACCTGTTCCCCTTATAAATCGAATGTGAGTGGTCTGCAAGGTCCCAAGGAGCAGGAAAGGAGTTTGCTGTTTGTTAGCGTGTCTCGGGCTGAGCATGCAAGAGTAGGTGTGGCATGGTGTGGCAGGAAGAGTGTGGCCTTGGGATGAAGGCAGGCCTGGCTTGGAGTCTCTCCCACCATTTCCCTGTGGATGACAGGTCCATTCCTGAGACTTCCTCCATCCCCACTTTCATTTCTGCAGTCGGTGGATGGTAACAATACTGGCCTTGGAGGGCTGTGGGGAAATTACACGAGGAATCTGTAATGCTCCTCGTGTGGTCCCCAGCATGCATCCCACACATTTTAGTCTCCTGTACTCACCTTGGTTAAATAAAGAGAATGGTAACTAGTCTGCTTTTTTAAAAATAATGATGTGGCCCTCTATCAGGAGGAGCAGAGTGCATCATACGGACCTCATGCCAGGACCTGGACAGTCTTTTTCTCTCTGTCCTCCTCATGACATCACCACCTCCAAAGCTACATCTGTAGGCAATATCACTCATCTCAAATATATTTTACTATTTCTGTCTTTGCCTCTGATTTTTATTTATTTATTTATTTTTTTTTGGACAGCTACACTACCTTCATTTCTCAGTTCACTAAGCATTCTGACCTATTTCTTACCAGATACCAAGCAGATTGGAGTTGTTTACTCAACATAAAGGAAAGGTTGATTTCAATAATGAGAGAGAATCTAGGTGTTCATGGAATGTTGTATGAAATTCAGAAAAATAGAAATAATAGAAACAGCAGCACCACACGTAGAATAAAAGCCTGTACTTTGAAAGAAACGGACCTAATTTCAAATGTAGACTCTACTCATCACTAATATGGTGACCTGGGCAAAACCTTCAGACCTCTGATTTTCAGAGGTCTTCTCTAAAATAAAAATAATCCCATCTCACAGGGTAGTTGTAAGGTTGGAGAAGATTGCATACATGAAGTTCTTAGCATAACACCTGTCATGTAGTAAGCCCCTGATAAATTATCATTAATGTCACTCAGATTGAGTACAGCATTTTGCCAAATTAGTACTTGCATGTCTTACTAATGGCATGGCATAACTGGGAGCTGGTGAGGGCAGCAAAATAAAGGGGGCGTAGTTTTTTTTCTGGTGACTAAAAAGCTTCTTGATATTTGGTTTGTTGGAATAGTCTTTGTCTTTCATGATGTTTTGTGAATAATGAAAACAGAGACAGAGCAAGTAAACAGCTGACCTCCCATCCACCTGCTTTTGGACATTTATTGAGCAATCATCAGGTTCCAGGCTGGCTATCAGTTACCTTTGTGTTCAGGGTTGAGAGGAAAGTGCACGCAGTTAGTTCTGTCTCCAGCATATATTCCCAACCTGTCTGCTGCCTCCTTCCTTTTTACTGCACTCCTATCCTGGAGCCCTTGAGAGCAGGCATCAGGACTACTGCCTCCCCTAACCAGTCTCCCTGCTCCCACTCTTGCTCAACCATCCATCCATTACCTACCAACAGTCAGAAAAATTTGCGAGAGCTATAAATCAGATTCAGTCAGTCCTAGTTAAAAAGGCTTTGGCAAAATATTTCCACTTTTCACCATGGCCTGTGAAGACCGTGTGTGACTGGACCCCGAGCGCAGTTTCACATCTGATCGCATGCCCCATGCTTTCGGCTCCCATCAAATCAGCCTTCCTGAGCCCCTCCCCCCAGGGGTCAGGTTGCACCCACGTAGCCTGCCGGTCCCTCAGCCTAGAAGGTTCAGGCACCTTGTCTAGGACTGTGGCTGCTTCTCATCCCATAGATCTAGTTTCAGTGCTGCCACCTAGGAGAGGCCCTCCTGGACTACCCCTCTCTCATACGTTCCATCATCTCCACACGGCCCCCTGTCTACTTTCTATCAGAAGCACTAATCACAATCTATAATTACCCCTCTTATTTTTGTCATTTGTAAGTTCCAGGCAAGAGACACACTGCTTGTCACATTCTCTATTGTATTCTCTGCAGGCGGGGGGGGAGGGGGGCATGGCACAAAACAAGACCTCCATAAGTACTTGTTGAATGAATGAAGGATCCAAACATGGGCAAAAACAAAAGAAAAAAAATGTCATGTCTTCTTATGGTAAGGGTTAATGGAAATGTAACTTTGTGATCATCACAAGGGCACGTTGCTTAGTATACATACTTGGTATCGGACACCAGCAAGAAATCGCTGAATAAGAAGAGGTGCCGCTTCTGCCTCCTCCAGCCTCTCTTGAGCTCGACGGGGCCATGGATAAGCAGGGTATCGGCGGCACCCTCAGATGATGTAGTGCTTTTGCTGCAGGCATCCACCTCAACAGAAGAGCTCTTCCTGCAACCCACCAAACACCACGGAGCAGCTAGTTACTAGTCAAATATACAATAGAGTTTTATGCTAAATGTCAAGGTTCGCATAACACTAAAATTTAGTCTCAACCCCGAAAGCAGAGCTCCAGAGCTCACATTCAGGGATCGCTGAGTTATAGAAAGCTATTGAAAGAGATGAGGTCGGACGTCTGGGTGGCTCAGTCGGTTAAGCGTCTGCCTTCAGCTCAGGTCATGATCCCAGGGTCCTGGGATCGAGTCCCACGTCGGGCTCCCTGCTCAGTGGGGAGCCTGCTTCTCCCTCTGCCTCTACCCCTCCACCCTGTTTGAGCTCTCTCTCTCTCTCTCTCACATGCTCTCTTTCTCAAATAAATAAACAAAATATTTTAAAAAAGGAGAGAGAGATGAGGTCACTTGGTGAATTGATGCAGATGGAGAACAGTTTCAAGGACAAAGCCCTTGGGCATGCCAACACTTAGACGTGGGGTGGAGAAAGCAGCAAAGCTAATCATGAGCTTTTAGGAAGGGGAGGATCAAGAGGTAGAGTGTATTACAAGAAGGCAAACAAACAACAACAACAAACAGGACAATTGGTGGCCTAATATAAAACAAAATGATATGGTGTGTGTGTGAAGAATTAATTACAATTTGCTTTCATGTTAAGATAAAAATGAAGACAACTGAAGATTCTGGAAATTTACTTATCTAAATCTATCTAAATCTTATCTAAATCAATATTCAAACTTGGGGGAAAAATTCTCAAAGATCGGCAAAAATACTGGAAACATCAAAAAGTTTCTAAACACAAGAGTTTAGCTATTACTTGGCTGAGCTCTGACTGAGCTCTGATAGGACTTTCTGGTCATCATAGGTAAAACAGCTAAATTGAACAGAATGCAAAAGTTCTTTCATAAATAGGACAGATATTTTCATAGACCTGGGAAAATTCTCTCTCGTGGAGCCAAGAAAGTGTCTCCTCCGAGAATGTAAACCCTGCTCTCTTCAGCTCAGCAGCACTGAATCTTACGAACCTGAGTAGCCTTTCACGAAGCTGGTGCTGAAGTTACTCATTAGTGTACACGTATTAGAAGAAACAAGAGAGAACAACACTTCCTGTTATTGTCAGTCTGTTTTGAGGCTCAAAAATAGTATATCAAAAGACTACCTTCTGCAGTGAAGCCTTGAATGACCACCTATAAGTTCTGCATACTTTCTGAATGATGTGAACATCCTTTTGTCTTCAGTTCTCAGGACTGAAAATCAAGTGAGTCTACAGCACTAGGCAGAGTACTGTAAAATGCTTGAAGCCTGAGGATTCCATAGTAACCTGAGATCACTACCATTATGATGTCACGGATCTAAGGCTCATGTCGTAACTGCCAAACTGACATACTTGTTTCCCTGATTTGGCCTGCACGTTTTGATTTTTTAAAAGTAATCTTTTTTATTTTGAGATAACTATAGATTCATATGTATCTGTAAGAAATAATACAGAGAGATTACATCAATTTTCTACAGACAGAGACTTCCAGACACTTCCATCACCACAAGGATCCTTCCTATTACCCTTTTACAACCACACAAACTTCCTTCCACCTCCCCCACCTCTTTAATCCCTGGCAATCACGAATCTGTTCTCCATGTGTATAATTTTGACATTTCAAGAATGGTATACAGAGGGGATCATATAGTATGTAACATTTTTGTGATTTGCTTTTTTCCACTCAACATAACGGGAGAGTCATCCGGATTGCCACAGGTGCTCACGGTTCATTTCTCTGTGTCTCTTAGTAGTATGCCAGGATATGGCTGTATCACAGTTTGCTTCACCACCTGCTGAAGGAATTCTGGATTGTCTGCAGGCTTGGGCGTTCACTAATAAAGCTGCTGTAAACATCTGTGTACAGGCTTTTGTGTCAGCGTCGGTCTTCTCTCCTCTGGGCTAAATGCCCAGGAGTCCAATTGCCAGGTCCTAGGGTAGCTGCTCTGTTTTGTTTTTTAAGACACTAACTGTTTTCCAGAATGGCTCTGCCATTTCACATTCTCACCAGTACTGTGGGAGTGATTCAGTTTCCCCACATCCACACTAGCATCCACACTGGCAACTAGTGTTGTCATTTTTTATTTTAGCTGTTCTGATAGCTGTGTCATGATATCTCACTGTGGATTTAACGTGCATTTCCCCAATGGTTAGTGATGCTAAACATCTGTTTGCCGTGCGGACATCTTCTTCAGTGTGACGGAACCTACAGTAGTCTGTTAAAAACATTTTCCGTGGAGACGGTGTTCCCTGTCCACTAGAAAACTGACCATTTTACAGATGAGGAGGTGCTTCACGGACAGGTTAGACGCTTTCAATTCAAGCAGCTGCGACATAACATGAAGGATTCAAATCCAGCTGACTCAGGAGGTCACTCAGCTTCCTGTGAGGGCCCCCCACTCTTCTCACACGGACAGTGTCTTTCCTTTGACAACAGTGGAGGACTGAAATTTGATCCTACTAACAAAGTTCATGGTTTCCCTTATAGGCACCTCGAACAGGTATGTGAATCCCTCTCTTTTATTCCCCACTCGACTCTATGGGCCTCAAGGAAAAAGTCTATGTCTGATTTATCATTTTAATTCTCACAAACATTGGCACATTGGAGGAATTCAAAAATTCTCTTGAATGGGTGAGTGAAATAGTTTTCTGGCATGGATGGATGGGGAAAAGGCATGACCTAAACTAGTCTCTCTCTCATTTACTTCATTCATTCAACAGATAGTGTTTGAACCTGTACTAGGAGAAAGACACTTGCTAGGTCTGGGCAACAGAGAGCCAGGCCCAACTCTCACAAAACCAGGATTTAAATGGGGGGGGGGCGCGGCAGAAATTAAACAAAGAGTGTCATCAATAACTGTGTAACACCAGACTCTGGAAAGTACTGCAGAGAAAAATTAAAGAGTGAGATGAGAAATTAAAAGAGGGACCTGACACCTGATTTCAGTTGTGAAGAAGTCTCCTTTGAAGAGCTCCTTTAAAATGAGCTTTAAAGAATAATTAGGGATTGATTAGAGAGAGGAGAGAAAAGAGGAAGGCAGAGGGAAGGGACAAGAAGAGAAGTGTATTGGAAGGGAAGATACATTTTTCAGCTGAAGGGACAGAATGCGAATATGTGACGTTTCAGAGACATGGAAGAGTTTGCTAGTTTGGAGATACAGGCAGAAGGTACAGGAGCATGAAATATGCCTGAAAAAGTAGGTAGAGGCAAGAGCACAAGTCCTGGTAGACCTTTTAGACTTTACTGAGGCCTCTCATCTTAAAACCAAACTAGCACAGAAGTGACATGTAGATAGTGGCCTTCAGACTTTTCACCACTTTTATTTTTTTTTAAGATTTTATTTATTTATTTGGGTGGGGGGTAGCAGAGGGAGAGGGACAAGCACAAACAGTGCTGAGAGTGGAGCCTGACCTGGGGCTCACTCTCACAGCCCTGAGATCATGACCTGAACCAAGATCACGACCTGAGCCGAGATCAAGAGTCAGAAGCTTAACCGACTGAGCCACCCAGATGCCCCTTCTCACCACTTTTAAAGGGACAAGTGCTAGTCTGGACATGTTTGATTGTATTAGAACCATGGAGGCTCATGGGGCAACACTTTCTGGCCTCCCATCAAGCATCTGTCAACAGTTATTTAATGTAAAAATGTAGGCAAACTTATCTCTGCACCTTCCCCAATTCCCAGATTATGTCCCATTTCTCTGCCTCTCCCTTCAGAGAGGTTAGAGATTTAGAGACCAGGAAAACTCTCCTTCTAGAATCTAGTATCTGCTTATCAATACTGATATGCATCAGTCTCACTTGGGGGAGTTTTCAGGCACTCCCTCTCTAACCCCTAGAGGTTCTGATTCATCAGATCCAGAAAACCTGTATTTTGAAAAATTTTTTGAGTGATTCTTGTATGTAACCAGGATTGTGAGTTACTAATCTTCAGGAATTAATTGAGAAAGATGTAGTGTTCTGATTCTATCTTCCCCTTGTAGTAAAGCCAAGGAGAGAAAAGTTTTCTTAGAAAGATAAAGGGAGCTTTCCTTAGTCATGTAATAGTTACATTTACAGTAATAGCTAAAGCTTATTTTCTTCTAAAATACCATTGCTACTTATTTTAACTTGATGAATGAGCTCTAAATAGAATCACAGTGATAGGGTTTGTTTTCATCTATTTCATTGAACACTTAACTTTTCACCCTAAATATCAAATAGAAGAGATAGTATAAGGTGATCCTATGCCCATAATATCAATATTTTTAAGCATGTTGCAAAGACAAGACTATTTAAAAAATTTTTTTTGAAGATGTTATTTATTTGAGAGAGAAGTGAGAGAGAGAGAGAGCATGAGCAGGGAGGGGGGTGGGGGGGAGGGGGGGAAGCAGACTCCCCTATGAGCAGGGAGCCCGATGTGGGGCTTGATCCCAGGACCCTGAGATCACGACCTGAGCCGAAGGCAGATGCTTAACTGAATGAGCCATGCAGGTGCCCCTAGACTATTTTCTTAATTCAATTTCTTTCTTTTATTTTTTTATATTTATTTTATTTCAATTCCAGTATAATTGTTATTATTAGTTTCAGGTGTACAATATAGTGATTCGATAATTCTATACATTACTCAGTGCTCATCATAAGTGTACTCTTAATCCCCATCACCTACCATCCATCCCCCCACCCACCTTCCTTCTGATAACTATCAGTTTGTTTTCTATAGCTAAGAGTCTGTCTTTTGGTTTATCTCTTTTTTATTTGTTTTGTTTCTTAAATTCCACATATAAGTGAAATCATATGGTATTTGTCTTTCTCTGACTTATTTCACTTAGCATTATACCCTCTAAATCCATCCATGTTGTTGCAAATGGCAAGACTTCATCTTTTTTATTGCTGAATAATATTCCATTGTGTGTGTATGTGTGTGTGTATATATATATATATACATATATCACATCTTCTTCATCCATTCATCTATCAGTGGACACTTGGGCTTGCTCCATAATTTGGCTACTGTAAATAATGTTGCAACAAACATAGGGGTGCATATATCTTTTTAAATTAGTGTTTTTCTTTTTTTAAAGATTTTATTTATTTATTTATTTATTTATTTATTTATTTATTTATTTAAGAAGGAGAGAGGGTGAGCAGACAGGTGGGGGCAGGGGCAGAGGAAGAGGGAGAGGGAATCTCAAGCAGACTCTGTGCTGAGCGCAGAACCCAATGTGGGGTTCGATCCCACGATCCCGAGATTATGACCTGAGCTGAAACCATGAGCTAGATGCTTAACCGACTGAGCCACCCAGACACCCCACAAATTAGTGTTTTTCTATTTGGGGGGTAAATACTCAGTTATGGATCATATAGCAATTCTACCTTTAATTTTTTGAGGAACCTCCATATTGTTTTCCACAGGGGGCTGCACCAGTTGGCATTCCCACCAACAGTGCACAAGAGTTCCTTTTTCTCCACAATCTTGCCAAAACCTGTTGTTTCTTGTGTTGTTGATTTTAGCCATTTGGACAGGTATGAGGTGATAGCTCATTGTGGTTTTCATTTGCATTTCCCTGATGATGAGTGATTTGAGCATCTTTTCGTGTCTGTTGGCCATCTGTGTCTTCTTTGGAGAAATGTCTGTTGATGTCTTCCGCCTATTTTTAAATTGGATCATTTGGTTTTTTGGTGTTGAGTTGTATAAGTTCTTTATATATTTTGGATACTAACCTTTCATATCATTTGCAAATATCTTCTCCCATTCAGTAACTTGTCCTCTCATTTTATTGGTGGTTTTCTTTGCTGTGCAGAAGCCTTTTATTTTGATGTAGTCCCAATAATTTATTTTTGCTTTTGTCTCCCTTGCCTCAGGGGACATATCTAGAAAGATGTTGTTACAACCAGTGTCTGAGAAATTACTATCTGTGCTCTCTGCTCGGACTTTTTTGGTTTCAAGTCTTACATTTAGGTCTTTAATCCATTTTGAATTTTATTTTTGTGTATAGTGTAAGAGAGTGGTCCAGTTTCATTCTTTTGGATGTACCTGTCCAGTTTTCCCAACACCAGTTTTTGAAGAGACTATCTTTTTCCCATTGTATATTCTTGCCTCCCTGCTTGTACATAAAATCATGGGTTTATTTCTGGATTCTCTATTCTGTTCCGTTGATCTATTGTCTACTTTTCCGTCAGTACCATACTGTTTGGATTATTACAGCTTTGTGATATACCCTGAAATCTGGGATTGTGATACCTCCAATTTTGTTCTTTCTCAAGATTGTTTTGGCTATTTGGGGCCTTTTGTGGTACCATACATATTTTAGAATTATTTGTTCTAGTTCTGTGAAAAATGCTATTGGTGTTTTGATAGGGATTGCATTAAATCTGTAGATCATTTTGGGTATGGGACATTTTAAAATATTTGTTCTTCCATCAATAAGCATAGAATATTTTTCCATTCATGTTGTCTTCAATTTTTTTTCATCAGTGTTTTATAGTTTTCAGAATATAGGTCTTTCACTTCCTTGTTTAAGTTTATTCCTAGGTAGTTTATTATTTTTGGTATAATTGTGAATGGGACTGTTTCTTAATTTCTCTTTCTGCTTCTTCATTATTAGTGTATAAAAATGCAGATTTCTGTATATTGATTTTGTATCCTGTGATTTTCCTGAACGCATTTATCAGTTCTAGTCTATTTTTGGTGGAGTCTGGAGGGTTTTCTGTATATAGAGTATCATGTCACCTGCAAATAGTGAAAGTTTTACTTCTTCCTTACCCATTTGGATGCCACTTATTTCTTTTTCTTGTCTTATTCCCGGGGCTAGGACTTCCAGTACTATGTTGAATACAAGTAGTGAGAATGGACACCCCTGTCTTGCTCTTGATCTTGGGGAAAAGCTTTTAGTTTTTCACCATTGAGTATGATTTTAGCTGTAGGTTTTTATATGGTCTTTATTATATTGAAATATGTTCCCTCTAAATCTACTTCGTTGAGAGTTTTTATCATGAATGGATATTGTACTTTGTCAAATGCTTTTCTGCATCTATTAAAATAATCATGTGCTTTTTATCCTTTCTCTTGTTGACGTGATGTATGATGTTAATTGATTTGTGAATACTGAATCACGTTTGCATCCTAGGAATAAATCCCACTTGATCACGGTGAATGATTTTATAATGTATTGTTCGATTTGGTTGGCTATTATTTTGTTGAGGATTTTTGCATCTGTGTTCATCAGAGATATTGGCCTGTAGTTCTCTCTTTTTTAAAAAAAGATTTTATTTATTTGCGGTAGAGCAAGAGTGAGAGAGCGAGAGCGCACAAGCAGGGGGAGTGGTAGAGGGAGAAGCAAGCTCCCCGCTGAGCCAGGAGCCCGATGGGGGACTCAATCCCAGGACTCTGGGATCATGACCAGAGCTGAAGGCAGACGCTTAACTGACTGAACCACCCAGCTGTCCTTTTTTTTTTTTTTTTTTTTTTTTTAAGTGTCTTTACCTGGTTTTGGTATCAGGGTAATGCTGGCCTCACAGAATGAATTTGTGATTTTGGAAGCTTTCCTTCTAACTCTTCTTTAAATGTTCGGTAAAATCCACCTGTGAAGCCATCTGCTCCTGGACTTTTGTTTGTTGGGAGTTTTCTGATTACTGATTCAATTTCATTCCTGGTAATCAGTCTGTTCAAGTTTTCTATTTCTTCCTGATTCAGTTTTGGGAGGTTATATGTTTCTAGGGATTTATCATTTCTTCTAGGTTGTTCAATTTGTTTGCATACAATTTTTCATAATATTCTTATAATCCTTCATATTTCTGTGGTGTTGGTTGTCCTTTCTCCTCTTTCCCTTCTGATTTTGTTTATTTGAGTCCTCTCTCTCTCTCTCTCCTTTATGAGTGTGGCTAAAAGTTTATCAATTTGGTTGATCTTTTCAAAGAACCAGCTCCTGGTTTCATTGATCTGCTCTACTGGGTTTTTTTTAGTTTCTATTTCATTTATTTCTGCTCTAATCTTTATTATTTTCTTCCTTCTTTAGGTTTTGGGTTTTGTTTGTTCTTTTTCTAGCTTCTGTAGGTGTAAGTTTAGGTTGTTTCTTCAATATTTTTCTTGCTTCTTGAGGTAGGCCTTGATTGCTATAAACTTCCCTCATAGAACAGCTTTTGCTGGATTCTAAAGTTTTTGGACCATGGTGTTTTCATTTTCATTTGTCTCCATGTATTTTTTAATTTCTTCTCTGATTTATTCCCTTACAATTTTAAATCTTTGATTAAATGTGTATATTGGAAAACATTATGTAGTGTCGAGAGCATGAGCTCTGGAATCCAATTACCTAGTTTTAATCCTTCCTTATGATTTACTACCTACGTGACACTGGGTAAACCAGTTATACTTCTAAAGCCTCAATGTCCTTATCTGCAAAATCAAAATGATGATAAAAGCATCTGCTTCATAGGGTTGTTGTGAGAATTAAATGAGATCATACTGCAGAAATGTTAGTATGGTACCTAACAGATTAATCCTTCAAATAATTTAGTTATGCTTACAGGAGACAATGAGACTTTTTATTCAAAAATAGCAACAATATAATGGGTATTCCCCCCATGAATAAAGACAGGGAGAGAGAACAGGTAGTAATGCCAATTGAGTAACTACAAATTGCCAAGTTCTTTGCCAGGCAGTTTATGGACATCATCTCATTTGCTTGCAGCAGATTTGTGAGGTAAGAATCATTATTTCCATTTTATAGATGGAGAAACTGAAGCTCAATAAAGTGAAGTAACTGAGAACCACATACCAAATAATCTGCAGAGTCAAGTTTGTCTAATTTCAAAGTCATATAGTTTTTCCTCACCTAAACAATGTTTTCCTTCTGGAGGAGGAAAGAAAATATATTTTAAGCCACATCCCATTTAGGTTGGCTCCCAAATTATTTAACTGACACATATGTGAGTGTTTTCATCAGCTGTCAGTGTTTGCCTATGGTGCCCCTATCCCACTCAGTCTCTCCTCCCTGAAATGGCTGGTTGAGGAACACTTAGCCACTGCTGGTACCATGTCCTAACTCTCAGTCAGGAAGTTTGCATCAGCTCCCAAGATGGACAGGAGACTCCTGTTATTTTACGGAGCCAGATCTGAGGTTTTAGACAGGCAGGGAGTAGGAGGAGTCAGGACTGGGAAAGTCGAATGATTCCCCTCCTGATGTCTAGTGGTTCACTTCACTAAGATAGATACCAGGCTGTGAATTGTGCCTCCTCAGCTGATCCCCATTCTGGATCAGTATCCCTATGAGTAATTTCTCTCCTGATTCTGGCACTCTGGACTTTCTACTACCACTGATGGATTTTTATCTCTATAGAGGGAAAAAAGGGATGCCCAGGCCTTGGCTGCGAGTGCTCACTCCACTACCCTTTGCTGCCCTCTACTGACCATACCTGGAAAGTACATTTAACCTTTCAGGCCCTTGGCCCAAATAGATACTACAGTGAGTGAAACCAGGCACACAAAATTTGAGGTGCACCAAAAAACTAAGTAAATAAGATATGATATTTTAATTTTAATGTAGTATTTTAAAAAGTCAATTTTCAAAAAATACATGGTGAACAAAATATCTAAATGTACCCTAAAACAGTACTACTAGCTTATATGTACACAGAACCTGCCATCCATCTTTTCATTCAAGAAAGAGGTCTAATACCGCAGTGGCAAATCACGCTATCAATACTGGTCAACCTTTTTCATCACTCACATATATGGGGGAAAAAAACCCAGAAAATTTAGAGTAAGTGAAAAACAAAAATGAGAAGGTCCAAGTGGAACAGATATTGTAACAGTCGAATCCTAAAGAAAACAAGTAAGAGAACAGGGAAAAAAAAAAAAAAAAACTGATTAAGAAAACAAAACCAACTAACATCTTCAGAGTCAAGAAGCCAAAGAATGGGTGGCTATAAAATAAGAACAAAGAAACAGATTTTTTGGAAATTAAAGATATCATCGACCAAATTAAATGTACTAGAAAGTCTTAAAGATTGAGTTTAAGGAATCCCACTTGACTTTGACACTTGGAACATTCATCTTTCAGTTTTAATGACATAAGATTACCCTTTCTTTCTCAGTAAGTAGAGCTATTTGGTCCTTCGGTAAGGAGTAATTTAATCATTGGAATAATGGAAATGCTATTTGAATTTGTAGAATCAACGTATAAACAAAACTTGGAAGACAACAACTGTAAAAGAATCTGACTAATACTAACATTGATAATATAAAAAAAATGGAAGTCTGAATATTAAGGCAGCAGAGACGTGGAAGAGATAATGTCACAGATCTTTTTCACCTATTTATTTATATAGCAAAAAATCAAGATACACTGTCTAAAATTGATGTAACAAAATACAGACGTAAGCATACTCTTTAAAATGGTAATAACCAGAAAAACCAAAACAATGTAACTGGAAAATGTAGAAGCAGATGGATAAAAGAAATAAGTTTCTCATCTTTCAATAGATGCTATTTCAAGTTCATAAAACAAGAAATGAAAGTATTAACATAGGTTTCAGAGGTATTGTGATAACCACCAGCAGAACAGAAAATATTTAAAAATAGGGAGCTGGAAATGAGGAGTTGGGGAACAGGTTCAGGCAGGGAATTTACTTTTCATTTGGTACCACTCTGTACTGCTTGTTTTTTAAAATGTGTGTATGTATTAATTTTACACTATAAAAGTTAAAAAAAAAAAAAAAAAACCCTCTTTGCAGCTGCAGCTCTTGGCATCATTTCCTTCCCAGCTGCAGTCTCTTTCCTTACACCAGTGGTCAGATCCTACTGAGACAGGAAGGAGTAAGAGAGAAAAGAAAAGTTTCTGCCCTTAATTTAAGTGTCTTGGAATCTTTTTTATTTGTTTGTGCTTGTGTTCTGTCTTTTCAAATGGCGCCACTCTTTGGAATACTAACTTTTGACTACTTTCATCTGTGATATCTAGAATCTTCTTAAAGTCTTGCTAAACTTTGGTATCCTTCTGTTCCTTCTTGACAAAGAGTAATCCTGACTCATTGGCTCTTACTGTGACCGTGGTATTTTATTTTCTTAGAATCTTGGTTCTGGTCAACTACTTCCTAGCCAGGTCCAACTCAGCCTGCCTAGGTAGGAATGAAGTCTATGGAAGAGTGATGACAATTACTACTATCAGAACAAGTAAGACGTGGCATATTAGTAAGTTAAACATAGTGCTAAGGGAGCAGGGTGACGTTCATTACCCCATTCCTCATGCACTGACAGAGGAGAATGTGTTTCACTCCACTGTTCTGGAGAGAACACACTCGGAGGAATTTGGGAGTAGACGTTTTCTCTAGACCACAATCTTGCACCAAAGTGCCAAAAGCATGGGACACGAGACACAAGGAAATGAAACCAGAATATCTAAATTTTCGAAGAAGGCAATAATGTCTCAGGGTCACTCTCCAAATTTGAGAAACAAGGCAGAGGATCATAGGGGAAGGGAGAGAAAAATGAAACAAGATGAAACCAGAGGGAGACAAACCATAAGAGACTCTCAATCTCAGGAAATAAACTGAGGGTTGCTGGAGTGGTGGGGGGTGGGAGGGATGACGTGGCTGGGTGATAGACATTGGGGCGGGTATGTGCTATGGTGAGCGCTGTGAATTGTGGAAGACTGATGAATCACAGACCTGTACCCCTGAAACAAATAATACGTTATATGTTAATAGAAAGAAAAAAAAAAAAAGAAAAGGTCACTCCCTGAAAGTAGGCAATATATATGGGAGATAACTACACACGAGTCACCAAAACAAAACAGTAACAACAACAAACACAAAGAAATACACACACATATTAAACATAAACCGTTGTGGAAGCACAACGTTTGCTGGGCGCTGTGTGCTCAGTGAATACGGACTCACAGGCTGTGGACTCAAGGCGGGTGCCTCTGGCTGGCTTGCCGTGGGACTGAAACCCAACAGTTCCCAGGTCCTCGCTGTCTCCAATAGAGGGAGCACTAAGTTACCTGCCACGCCATTACCTATTCACTTAATTGGGGGACCACAGTTTTGTTTGTGACAACTTTTTTTTTTTTTAAAGATTTTATTTATTTATTTGAGAGAGAGAATGAAAGAGAGAGAGAACATGAGAGGGGGGAGCGTCAGAGGGAGAAGCAGACTCCCTGCCGAGCAGGGAGCCCAATGCGGGACTCGATCCCGGGACTCCAGGATCATGACCTGAGCCGAAGGCAGTCGCTTAACCAACTGAGCCACCCAGGCGCCCCTGTTTGTGACAACTTCTATAGGGGAGATGCAGTTTCTTTGGTGACTGCTGACCCCTTGGAGACTAGAACTAATTCGAGGTTCGAACCAACTTTGAAGAGGCTGAAGAAGCTACGCCCATTCCTGTGAAATCCCCGGACACCGCTACAGCTACCGGAACCCAGGCTCTGCGTAAAAGCCTCTGGCTGACACTGAGCCAACTGTATACGATTGAGAATGAAGGCACTTGGACTTTAATTTCTATGGGCTTTTGTGAGGGGATTTAGTTTGGGGGGAAGTGGAGTCATAAACAAAGAGTGTCCTAGTGTTCAAATCTGGGACATTTTCATGTGGATACAGTCTCTGTGCTCATTTCATCAAAGGCTGGTGAGCCCCTTTGGACAACATGACTGGACCTAATTAGTGATACGAAATGGAACGGCGAGTTAACTTTCAGCTTAGGGCGCTGCATGGCGTTCTACCGGACTCATGGGGCCGGAGTCTTTTGTGGGCAGAAAGCAAGATGCCCTTCAGCAGTTCCCGAAGGACTCTGTGGGGAGGAGGCGAGTTCAGGCGTGTGTGAGCGCAGCAGTAGCGGGAGCAGGCGCGGCTCCGCTAAGGGGACTGCTGCCCTGGCTCCCTTCGGAGGCTGGAGCACCATGGGCTACGACACTGCTTCGCAGCCTTCCATCATGAGTGCGCGGCCTTCTTCCCTTGTCTACATTTGCATCATCCATACAAAACACTGATCGGTTTTTCTTTAAATATTCAGAGTGGACTGTAGAATCTTCGCTCATGGTAACGTGTTAGAACATGTTATACGTTTTTCTGAATACAGACTAAAATACATAGCTACTAAAATTAAAAAAAAAATGCCCGTGAGCATGCTACCTAAAGCAACTCACAGGACGCCTGTGGAACGCACAGTGTAATACACTAAAAAGCTTAAAAAGCTGGCAAATATTCAACGAGAGGGATGCATGCTACTCCACTCTCCGGGTCTCCACTCCAATCCTGATGACAGAAGGTGGTGTTGGGCAGAGATTTGGGGCCCCTCTCTCCACTTTCTCTCTCACACCATCCCAAGCAACAGAGAAAAGACCTTTCTAAGACTTATAGGAGTTCGAGTCAAGTGCTTTCTTATTGTGCCCTTGGCGTTCAGGACGCAGGGCTTCTTGCTCCCACGTTGGAGTGGGCTTGCGCGAGGATGCCTGCAGTTGCCTGGCCATTCCCGGCTCATTTCTGGAGGTGTAGTAGCAAACCCTGTTTCTGCTTGAGATCTAAGCCTCACTCTACCCAGCTTTGCTAGGGAACCCCATGATTTGGATGATAACATACATCTCAATCGCCTTCTGTCTCCTCTTTCTCACTCGTTCAAATTCCAACACAGCATGTAGTTACAAAAACAAGTGAAAGAATGAGAGAAGAAACTGTTGATGGAAGAAGATGCATGCAGCTATCGTACAGCAAAATACTGTGTGTATATAAACATCTAATGATCGCTTGTTATGAAAAAGTGTTTTTTAAAAAATTAATGAAACTTGATACTCAAATACTGTTGAGTTCTCCTTCCCCAACTTGGGGTTAGAGTCATGTAGCAGTCTAGTCTTTTTGGCTGAGTCTGTGCACACTGGAGCAGGGGCACCCTCCTTTGTTCCCTAGTCTCTGAGAAGCAATGAGATATACTAGAAAGAATATTGGCCTTGGGGGCGGGCCTGGGGACAGATTCTGGATGTTTGAAGTTGGGCAAATTACCTAGGCTCCCTGAATCTCAGGCTTTACGTGTGTAAAATGGCAACAATAACCCTCCTAGGGTTGTTGTGAGGATTAAAGGAAATGAGTGTGAGTCAGTGAGACTGCCATTCAGAAAGAAATTCACATCCATGTCTAGGTATCCACTGGGCATGTCCATATCTAGATAGCTTTTAAAGAGGTTTGACATCTTTCCCCTGCATGGAAGTGGAGCCTGAGCGGTCGTGCTTATATTCAGAGGCCTTTTTCAGCACAGATAAAATGCCAAAACAATAAAGATTTTGATAGGATGTGTACCTTTGTGCAAACAAGCTTACCTAACAAAATGGTGCAGATAAACGCAGATGACAATGGACTTTATACAAATAAATGAAATTATGTTTCTCTAGTATAAAAATAGATCAAATGGTAAGAGCACAAAAATAGGTGAAATGGTAACATAAACTGACTTGTGTAATCAGAGGGTCAACTCTTGACATTTTTCTCTCTAGGCCTTTTCTAATAGTTTTGTTGCTAAGGCTACAGTGTTTTTGCCAGATTGGAACAGCATTGTCCACTCTAATGAAGCTTAAGTAGCTTTCCCAACTAGATTTTTTTTAATAAGCATCAGTTAATACTGCTGGCTTTCAAAGCCATGTTCGTGATGAATGGAAAGATCTTTAAAGATCTGTTCTTAGAAAATGTAGCTCATAAAATTTGGAATTTAGCAGCATTTCTATTCCATAGTTATTCCAACACAAATTTTTATCACGGTTACACTGAACAAAATAACTTAAAATCTAATTTCACATATTTAATTAAAAAAAGAATAAGAAATTATTATTTACAACTTTAGCCAAAAATTAATTCCCTAAAGAGTAACTGAGGTTACTTAACGAACAATTCTTTTGACTAGTGGGTCAAGTGTCTCACAACTGCTCACAAATGCACACTTGATTTATTCTTTGCACAATATGGATAAGTTACAGGAAGTCATCTGAGGAAAGTGTAAATACAAATGCACCCAAAGAAACGTAGAGTTTTGTAAAGCGGAGTAAATGAAAACCAGTTTGCTCTGGACACTCAATTGCTAAGAGGATGTCAAAGGTAAGAGCCATTAGGAAACGGGTGAAGAAACACTCCTTTTGATGTGCTTGCTGAGGAGCCAGATGAGCTTCCTTGGTCATGGACAGAAGAGACCATCTAAACTCTAAAAAATGTAGTGCAGTTTGCATGCCCGCTGATTCCGCAATTCTACTTGTGCACTAAAGCATGAGAATTAAATTAAATAATTCATGTGAAGTGCTTAGCCAATTACAGATGCTGTATTTCCTTCCTTGGATGTCTATATTTTTGTAGCCAGAAATCCCACTGTTGATTTCCAATAAGAAAAGCTGAATATTACAGCCTTTAAAGTCAAAAGTTCACCTTAATTTGAATATTGCAGCATTAGTGACATCTGGTGGAAAATGAGTTACAATGCGGCATTATAGCTATTCTGATCTTTCCTGTCTAATAATAATATTATCACTTTCATCACATTTTCACATACCCCTTTCCCCAACTCCATGGGAGGAGTATACTTCCCTGCCCCACTGAAGTTTGGCTCAGCCACAAGACTTGGCCAAAATCAGTGGAATGTGGGCAAAAATGTCAGTGTCAAAGTTTGGAAACTAAGCTTTAAAAGTCCTGGCTAGCTATTGCCCCTTCAATGGTAGAATGAAACATGTGACCTGCAGATTTGCATGAGAATAAAACAAGCACCCCAGATAATCCACAGACTTACAGGAAAAAAAAAAAATGCTTACGGTTATTCTATGGTTGTTTGCTATGAAGCAAAAGCCAACTAAAACATGAGATCGTTATACCTCTGTGTAAAATTCCCATCAAGGCTTGACTTCTCTGTCCAATTGATGACACTGGGAGAAGAGTCCTGAAGACCGGGTGTGGTTCAGTCCCATCTGGGGCTCTGTTTCAGACCTCGACAGGCCCAATCGGAACATGTTGTTTTCATTCCTGTACCTACGGTAAGCAAAACCGAGTCAGAGTCCAGGCCAGGCCTATCAGAGGCCTATCAGACTCTCTTGGAATCTTGGCTTCTCTGTTTAACATGGTATGGAAGTCACGCACGTTTTGTTTTTGTTTTTTGTTTTCCTTCCAAATCTTTATTTAAATTCTACTTCATTAACATATACTGTAATATTAGTTTCAGGAGAATTTAGTGATTCATCACTTACACGTAACACCCAGTACTCATCGGTCATTCACAATTCTTGAACCTGTTGGTTTAAATAGCTCCCTCCTAAGGTGAGCTTCAGGTATAGGAAAGAAGGCAGGACAAGTTTAGTTGGAGCCATAGGCCAAAGCTTTTCCAATTGAGCTTTACCAACAAAGCTCATAGCTTTGTATTTGTATTTCTTAAATGATACATAATCTATAAGGGGGGGAAATTAGCAATGTTAGAAATCACAAATTAAAAGTGATAATATTAGGGTTATTTAATTTGGTAAATAAAAACACAAATGACAGAAATTTAAGTATTACCAATGATATATTAAGAAAGTTGCTACCAGTGAGCTTTTGTGGGGGAAGAACCACATTATTTCCGGCCATTTAGCAGAGGCATTGTGTTTCCTAAAGCAGTTACTGCTTTCTGAAAAGAATTTCAAACTTTTGTCCCAAAAGTAGTTCCAGAATTTTCAACTCTCTCCATATTTTTACTGAGCTTCCATTTCTGCTTTCTTTCTCAACCTAATGTGTCATGTTATGAAGGTTATGTACAGCCAAGAATGCAAATGTTTTAATCTTACTAGTGACCACTTTGTACTATATCTCATGTTGGAAAACCAGACTCTTGACCATACCTAATTCAAAATCATTTCCATTTCTGCATAACTACTTTTCTTATTCAGGCAAGAGTTGTGGGTGGACCTCTAAAATTAGATAGCTTCAACTCTCAAGGGAATGGGCTTTCGCAACAGCATTCACGACACCCATCATCAAATACGGGGACCTACACTTGTCTTGTAGTGAGAGAATTGCCCTTTATTCTTAACAAGCAGGCAACAGGATCAAACAGATCATTCAGGTGAAATAACAAAGACAAATACATATGTGATAAATCCGTGTAGTTACTTCTTGGAAGCTTGCCATGTATTTTCCTCTCCTTCATATCTCAAACTTCAGAAAGGCCAGGACCCTGTTTCATTCATCCCAATACTTGGCACGTTAACAGGTGTTCACTTTGTAATTTTTGAAGGAATGGATACAGGCTATGTGTTTTTACTTTATAGTGAAGATTAACGAGTTAATACATATAAAGAGCTTAGAACAGTGTCTGATACTAAGCACTTAATTATTACAAAATGAGATAAGATTTAGAACAGAGATTAGAAGAGACTTTTTAGAAGTCTGCCTTCAACTGACCTTGGCAAAATAAGGAAGACTAGGCTAGCAATAAGGCTAGGAGTATAGAAAAGTTCTACAGCCCAACATATGCTAAAATGAATTAATTCCAAATGACATGTATTATTTTATACAAAGAATGATGCTTATTTTAAGTCCACAGTTATAAGATTAAAGGGGTATAATCAAAGCTTGTCCATTAAATTGAAAGCACCTCCAGACTGACTCAAGTTTGTATTCTTAGGCCCTGGTAGGTACAAGATATTATTTGCTATACTGAATCCATCCTGCTATTTAACTGTGTTAATACCACACCAATATAAAAATATGTTAAGACAAATTAAAATATACATACTTAACTTTATTACATCATTTAAAGCTTGATTTTATAAAACATAAAAAAAATGTTTAAGTGTTCTGTATCACAGGAATTTAAACAGTGGCAATATACATAGCTTTGTAAGTTCAAGTTATATAAATTAAAATCAAATAATTGGAAATGCTTTTAATACGGAAAATATACAAATAAAATAAATGGCAAAAGGACCTAACAGGAGCAGTATTTCATTACTTACAGATTATCATTAGATAATTTCAGGATCTAAACAAAGACTCTGAATTTTCGGACTTCTTTTGCTGTATTTTATATTTAAATATCTCCCTACCTATATTCCGAATCAAGGTACTTGACCAAAAGGTTTAAGAAGGCATTTAGCTTTATGGCAAAAGCTTTCCATCTACAGTTACCACCTTTAAAGGAATTGACATTAACAATGCTGATGTAATCTGCTAGTTCCCTTCTGAACAATGTGCAATAATTTATACCAACCCTGTATAAAGTCATACGGGTACCAAAAAATGGAACAATTATGCACAGTTCAATAGAAGTATAATGTTAAGTTTTCCCCATCTAAAAATTAACCAGTGAAACAAAATGTATCAACTATAGTTGACTTGGTTTCAGGAAAACCACATCTGAGAGTTATAAGTACATCACTGTCCTTATCTTATCCTCAGTCATTGACAGGAATTTTGTAGGCCACCATGCTATTGACTTTGTGGATTGTAGTAGTAAATGAACGAAGGGACGGACTTCCTTAGAATTGGTAATAAACTGTGGTCCCGACTCTTCCCATTTTTCAGGTACAACCAAATCTTTGTCTGTATGTATCAGTAGATCAAATGAACCTAAATTGGGGATAAGATCATTAAAGTACAATTATTTTTTTCTAAAGTACAACCACCCTTCCTGTGTCTTTCACATTTGAACCATCTATAGTGTCAGAAAAGCTAGTTTACCTTGATCTCTAATCAATTATATTAACTAATTGCTTTTCCTCAATGGAAATTTTAGTACAGAAAATACTGTACTCCTTTTACTTTATGAAAAACTCAAGTTTTTTTTTTTAAAGAGAAAACCACTAAAAATATTTGCAGAAAGTATACAATTAATCATGAGACAGCATGAATCTAAGCCATAGAAAAGATAATACCTTGGTTCTGTGACAGCTGTATCCCAGTGCCCAGAACAGCATCTGGCATGTAGTAGGTATTTAGGATATATCTGATGAATGAAGGAGTAACTAAGAAAACAAAGACACAATTATAGCTATAAATCTTAATTATATACATAGAAATGTGTAGAAAATAAAAATAATGACAGAAATTACATCAAAATATTCAAGAGTGAGTACTGTAGAATACTTTCATTCCTTTCCTTTTCAGCACTTGTAAATAAAATGCAAATAGCATTACTTTAGCTTTATCACAGTTTTCTCATTCATATAACATGACATTTATAATTAAGAAAAAACTTAATGAGCGCATTAATTCTTAAAGTAGTAGCTTAGTCTTTTCCACAACAAATTTAAGCCAGTGTGAAGTTGTATAATACTTACAAGAAACTTCCAATAGTGGCAGAAATGTCACCGTAGCTGTGATCTGTCTGATCACTGAACGGATTTCATCTTGGATAGCTTTCTGAGACTTTTCTCTGGGTGCACTATCAAAGAAACCAATTAATTCATTTTAAGTTTTAACAAGTTATTTGAAACACAGGTAAGATTATTTATGTGATTAAATGCTTCCAAAATCAAATAAGTAATGCATTCAAAAGGAGGTTTTTTTTAAATGAAAATAAATATATGTCCTTAAGAAACTTAGTAGGCACAATATGTATCTCTATTATTTCATTTATCCTTCCAATCATTTTTTAGGGTTGTTCTTAGTATCAGGTCATTAAATAACAGATGACTAGAAAACCTGCCAAGTACTTCAAGTCAGGAAAGCTTCAGCATGTCTTAAAATAAAGATAACAAGCAGTATCTAAAATATTGAATCGGTATAATCATTTTGGCATTTTTAGTAATGCCTAAATGTCTAATTTCCTATTGCCTCAAATAAGATGTTACTCGTGTATGGCGTTAATAATTAAACATTTTCTAAAACAGACCAAAGGCTTCAGGAGCAAACTCCATCATTTCATTATGAGAGATAGTTCAGAGTTTACAGGTAAGCATGCCTAGGACAATGCTAGAAATTAGCATATAATGATGGGCATCTCCCATCCGGATAATCTAAAAACTTCAGTTTAATGTCTAAGGAGGGGCGCCTGGGTGGCTCAGTTAGTTAAGCGACTGCCTTTGGCTCAGGTCATGATTCCCGGGTCCTGGGATTGAGCCCCACATCGGGCTCCCTGCTTGGCGGGAAGCCTGCTTCTCCCTCTCCCACTCCCCGTTTATGTTCCCTCTCTCGCATGCTCTATTAAATAAATAAATAAAATCCTAAAAAAAAAAAAAAAGGGAATGTCTAAGAAGTCTGTAGCATTAAATGAAATACAGTAGAGCTGCACAGTAAGCTGGGAGAAAGTCTAGGATAATACTTCATGGTTAAAAGTACCTTTCTACAATTCATGAAATGGCCCACCTAGGACGGACACCATGGTAGCTTTACATATAGCATCATAAACACTAAAGTTTGAAATTTATGGATTTAGCCTAAGCGCAATTATGTTAAAAGTCCGTGATAGGCAAAATTCTTTCGTGAGCACAATTTGTGAGCCCAATCCTTCTCCACAGGAGATTAAAGATCACATCTAACATACTTAGAAACAAACTACTTTATGTGAAACTAGTTCAATATAAGTAGAACTCATCTAGTAAAAGAAAACAGTTTTGGAAAAAGATCTGTAAAAATGGAAGCAATTTACTTCATACTTACCTGTCATCTTTTGCAGTCTTGTCACACTCGATATCAAATTGCCACCTTTCAAGGACCTCACCACTTTCAATATTTGAGATGACAACCACCAGTTTCTGAACTGAACACTTGTATAACCAATCTGCAATACATAACAAGGAATCTTTTTTGTTTCACTGCATTACAAAACAACTCTCTTCCCAGGTCTCACTTTCTATCCTCAGCAAATTCCTACCGCTAGTATTTCGGAACTCTGCCAACCTGTACAGAAAACCTGCCCCACAATAACCTAGCTCCTGTTTTCAAATTCTCAGTATTTGTACCAGATATAGTACTGAGTGCTGAAGACAGAGTAGAAAACATGAAGTACACCCTAATCCAAGTAAGATGCAGGAGATGGCCATTAATCTAATCACTGCACCGATAAATATAAGATTATAATTGTGATAAACGCTATGAAGGTGCAGTATGTGACGCAATGAGAGCATAATAGAGGAAAACTGGACTCACTCAGGGAGTTCTCACTTGACTTCAGTTCTACAAATAAATTATCATTAAATATGCAAAATGATACAGAAAAGGGTACAGGTCTTAAATATTGAAAAGGGAAGAGCATCTGACCAGAGGATTGAAAGAAGGGTAATACAACTGCAGTAAAGAAAGGGGAGAATGAACAAGGTCAGTTTGTGTACGATACACAGGGGTCAGACCATGCAAGGCCATATGGGCCAAATTAAAGAAGTTACACTTCAAGAACCAGGGAAGTCATTACTGTATTTGAAGTATGGTATGATGTAATTAAATTTGTATTTCAGAACTATCCTTCTGGCTGTGATGTGGAAAGTAGAGTAGAGGTAAAGAGGGGATCTAGAGACACCAATTAATTAGCAATTCAAGCAAGAGGTAATGAAGGCTTAGAGAAGGATAAGCTGGTAGAGATGGATCAGTAGATAGATTCAAGAGATTTCATGGTTCAAACTGTTAGGATTTATTGACTACTTATGAGTAAGCAAGAAGAAAGACTGAGATAGCTCCCAACTTCCTAGTTTATATCACTAGTTGGATGGCTGATCCATTCACTGAGAAAAAGAATGCAAATGGGAGATGATGCTTAAGTTTTAAGATTTTATTTTTAAGTAATCTCCACACCCAACATGGGGCTGCAACTTCATATCTCGAGATCAAGAGTTGCATGCTCCATTGACTGAGCCAGCCAGGAGCGCCTTAAGTTTAGTTTTCAGGTATCACTGCGATAGCCAGATGAAGATATCAACGGAGCCACGAAATATATGAGCACAATTAGGAGAATTGGGTTGGATGTACAGTTGTGAGTCAACTACACCAAGGTTGTTAGTGAAGCTATGTACATGTCAGAGATCATCCTAGAGAGAGATTATAGTGAGAAGAGGGCCTCAGGACAAGCCCTGAATTAATCTTGGAAATTGGGATAGTATACTCAGGAATCTGTAGTGGTTTTTTTTCTTTTTTTAAGAGACAAAACAATTTTGTAATATTTAGGGCTTGTGGGCCACCTAGGTCTCTGTTGCATAGTCTTTAAAAAACAGCCCTTTAAAAATCTGAAAACAGGGCACCTGGGTGGCTCAGTTGGTTAAGCGACTGCCTTCGGCTCAGGTCATGATCCTGGAGTCCCGGGATCGAGTCCCGCATCGGGCTCCCTGCTCAGCAGGGAGTCTGCTTCTCCCTCTGACCCTCCCCCCTCTCATGCTCTATCTCATTCTCTCTCTCAAATAAATAAAATCTTAAAAAAAAAAAAAAAATCTGAAAACATTCTTAGTTTGCAGGCAGTACAAAAATAGCCACTTGCTAGACACGGGCTGTCGTATGTATCAACTTTTTCTTGACATATATCGATTTTTCTCAATTTAGCTCTGAAAAGGAAGAAATTGGGTAGTAACTTAAGGATTTGGGGTGGGTGGAAATTTTTTTCTTTTAAAACTGAAGAGAGATCAAAACAAAGAAATCAAAAATACCAGAGAAGAACTAGGATAAAATCCTTAAGGCTAGAGGAATGGGGATTCAGATTGAACAATTTGCCTCTAAGAAGAGCAATTCCTCCATTTTAACTAAAATAAAAGGGAGAAATTAAATAGGAAGGTCTGCATACATCCGAGGTGAAGAAATATCCTCAGTGTAGTCTTAAAGGAGACAACCCAAAAACCAGTAGCTTAGGTGGGGCTTGCTTCTCCATCAAATTAAGATGACATAGATTATTAGTTGCTTACTAATAATCTTACTTTTTAGCCCTGAATAAAAAAAAAAAAAACAATTAATCTAATTTTAAAAATAAAGCTACTTGATACAAAGAAATATATATGACTCATGAATTAAGAAAAAAAGATGACTAGTGTTTTTTGGAACTAGTTTTGGAAGATCAAATGGGGAGCTAGGGAGAAACATCCTACAACAGAAAAATTAGAAGTGGGAATCCTAAGTAGAGAAAAATATGAGGGGAAAAAGGAATAGATGGAGAACAAGTATTGATTCAATATAGTAATTTCTTGAGCTAAAGAAAAACAGTGAGTGCTCAGATAGAAAAGGCTTACTGATTAAAGGCAGGATTTTAAAAAAGACAAATGGAAATATATAAAAAATAAAACTCTACTGGGTGCTCTATTACTTAGTAGTTCTTTTCTTTAAGTTTAGTTTCCAGGTTGGATCCAATTTTATTTTCCTTTAAGTAATGATGGCTTTAAACTCTAGGCAGTTACAGAAAATATATGTTAAAAATATACAGTGGATTTTTCTCCAATAGTGAACACCATCATAAGGACAGAAAATTCCAACTTGTTCCATCTGGCTACATGAACTGCAAAAATCATTTCTAAGGAAGTTGATGGAGACAGTTTTGTGAAGCCATATCAGATTCCTAATATCAAAATATTCAACCCACTCAAACTGCAGTATGGGAAGGGTGGACTTTCTTTCAATTTATATATTATTTGCTTCCTTCCAATTAAGAATCACTATATTTGAGGTTGTAGTGTTTTATACCTTTTTGTACAGAGCTGAAAAATGACCACCAAGATGCCAGAAAATATGGGTTCTACAAGGCCTGCAAAACTCAAAATGGTTTGCAACAATTAAATACCTTTCAGCTGTTCCACCACATCATTTAGGTATTTTATGAGCTCAGGATCAGTTGTTACAAGCAAGGTGAGTCCATATTTCTGCACTCTAGTAAAGGTTTCAGATGGATATATGCCGCGCTGATATAAAATGCTGTTGATGCCAAATGCTGGAAACAAAAGGAATGTTAAAGAAAAGTCATTATCACTTTGTAACTCTGGAAAATAAAACATATTTAGATGTGGCTACGTTTCATTAATGGCATAAAACCATAAATGCCTTAACGTGTTTGTGGGTGTTTTGCTGAAAGCAGAGTAGGTAAAAAGTGGCATTAAACATTCTTAAAACCTTGCTTCTAATTAAGAGAGAACACGATACCTGCATTTCTGTGGCAAAAAAAGAGAAAAACGCCAAACTGCATTAATCTACTGTCAAAGTAGTACTACAACTCACTGTAATCCAAGTCCCAATTCAGATTATGTGGTTAGAGGGTGTCAAAATAGGCTTTTGCATCTCAGTTAGCAACTGATTAACTGTTCTCTGCAATGCTCTCAGCAAACCTTTCCCTCTTTTTCCTCCTTTTCTCCTCACAAGTCCTGCCAGATTCTATCAGAAGGCACAACTGTCCTGGTCCGGAATGGCGTTTCCTACATCTAGTCCATCACCGCCAATACCAGAATCAAAGAGGGGCCGAGGGGTTGTTAAAAATATACGTGGCCCCCACCCCGGTCCTACTCCGTCTGAAGTCGCGGAGGCTGGGGGCGGGCGGAAAGTGCCTGGCTCTGTAGTTGAAAGCAACGCTGCAGGTGGAGGGGCTACATCGCGCCGCAGGCCTCAGCAGCACCTAGGCCTCAAGCCCCACCATTAGCAAGGAGCCCGGAGGCGGCGTCTGCATCCGCTTCTTCCTAGATTCTCCCGCCGGGCAGGAGGCTGGGGCAGAGAGAGCTTAATTCGCGGCCTCGCGGCCTCCCCTCCACCCCCTCCCGCTTCCCCCGCCTCCGCGGCTGAGCCCCGGGCCTACCGGGCGGCCTGGCCTCAGTTCACCCCGCCCTCCGGCCTGCGCGAGGACGACTTACAGAAGAACTCGGCCACGATTTCGGCGCTCCCGCGCAGGGTGATGCCTTGCTCCCGGGAGAGCTGCAGCGCCATGGCCAGTCCTACAGACGAAGGAGTGCGCTTCCCCCCGGCAGAGAGCGACAGCAGAGACGCCCACAGCAGTTCCCCGCCACTCGTTTCAAAAGTAACGGCGCAGCACGCCCTCGGGCCTCGGCGCAGGCGCGATGAGCCTCTAGGCCCCGCCCCGTGGGGCGGGGCCTGCAGGTCCTCTGGGCGCTTTTCGGAGCTGGCCTGTCCGCAGGCGCAGGGGGTAGGCGTGGTCGCCCAGTTCTGGGTGGTCAAGCTCCGCAGGGTCCCGGCTGGGCCTGTGTAGTTGTGGTCTACTAGACCGGCCTGAGGGAAGAAGACGCCAAAACCTGGTGTGTTTTTTTGTTTTTTTAAAGATTTTATTTATTGGGGCGCCTGGGTGGCTCAGTCGTTGGGCGTCTGCCTTCAGCTCAGGTCGTGGTCCCAGGGTCTTGGGATCGAGCCCCGCATCGGGCTCCCTGCTCTGCGGGGGGCCTGCTTCTCCCTGTCCCACTCCCCCTGCTTGTGTTTCCTCTCTCATTGTCTCTCTCTGTCAAATAAATGGATAAAAATCTTAAAAAAAAAAAAAAAGATTTTATTTATTTATTTGAGAGAGAGCACATGATAGGGGGGAGGGTCAGAGGGAGAAGCAGACTCCCCGCCCAGCAGGGAGCCCGATGAGGGACTCGATCCAGGGAGTCCAGGATCATGACCTGAGCCGAAGGCAGTCGCTTTAACCAACTGAGCCACCCAGGCGCCCCAAAACCTGGTTTTAATGGCCGCTCCGTAGGCGTGCGGAGTGAGCGACCAAGGAGCACAATTTGTCAGTTTCAGAGCTGTTTTCAAGGTGATATGAACTGTCCGTCAGCTGCATCTTAAGTGGCCCCAGTGATCCCTAGATTGAAACTAGCGATTGAAACTTTTCCTAGATGCTTTGGGAGTCAGTAAAGAAACCGCGTGCGCGGTAGCCAAGCCACAGCTTGAGAGAGCCTGATTACTCTATGGAATCGCGGCTTTTCTTGAGAAATTGGGTTAGGCTTAAAGGGATGAGCCGCGGCCTTTTTTGTCCTGTGTTTTTGTCTATCCTGGGCTCAGCCTATTTCCACCCAGTTCCGCTGTGAGGCAGTCTGGAGCGGCAGGGACTGCAGTCGAACTTAGGCCTGGTCTACCCCGCGCGTACGCTGCACCCACAGACGCCGATGAGGAATAAGATCTCATTCATCAAAAAGGCCCACGTACCCTGAAGAACTTTTCAGGGAATTTTGACTCACAAACTCATTGACTTCCTGTTAGGATGAGAAGTACTAAAGGGCACAATTACTGTTCATGTCAATTACGGAACAACTTTATTCTTAAAGCAGCTAGAAAAATTATTTGTAAAATGAAGTCTCAAAAACTATGTACCAGCTATACTATTGAATTATATGAGAAATGCATTCGTGTTTTATTTTTCTATTAACAAATTACCACAAATTAATGGTTTAAAATAACACCCATTCATTATCTTAGTCATGTAGATCAGGAGTTCCTATGATATAGCTGGATGCTCTGCTTAAGAGTCTCCCATGGTTGAAATAAAGGTGTCTGCAAGTGGAATCTCATCGAAGATCTGGGGTTCTCTTCCAAGCCCCTTGGTTGTTGGCAGAATTAATATCCTTGTTTCTTGGACTGAGGTGGTTTTGCTAGTTGTTGGCCAGAGGCAAATTTTGTGCCTTTGCCAGGTAGTTCTTCCATAGGCCTTCTCATACTTTCAGTCTCTCAGACTTGATGGAGATCCCTTTTAAGGATTCATCTGATTAGGTTAGACCTAGTCAGATAATTTCCTCTTTGATGAATTTAATCCGGGAAGTGATATCCCATCATATTCACAGGTTCTGGCCACACTCAAGCAGAGATTATTTATATAAGATGTGCTCCTTAGAGGCCATGGATTTTGTGGCCATCTTAGAATGCTGCTTATGACAGTGTTACATATCAGATTTTGATCAGTTTGAAGAGTAAAACATAGGTAATAGGCCGAGTAATCCTAAAATATTTTCCTTACATCCTTTAGTCTCTTGTACCTGTGTGTTTGTGTGTTTGAATCACCATCTTTTCACTCCTTCCATCAGGAACTTAGCATCAGAATTCTGGCATCACACTGGTAGAGCATGATGCCCACCTTACTACAAATAAAAATTGTTTCTCTTTCTAAGGAACTTTATGTCAGTACAGAGCACTTCAGGAAAGACTTTCTTCAGTTTCATGGTAATATAGTTTTGAAATTACCTGAAGATACAAATAATTGTTAGTATAATTTTGGAGATTCTAGAGCTTAAAAGGCTGGCAAAATAGATGTTTTCCATATATAGAAGTATTAAATATTTTTTTTGTGCTCTGTGAGATGTAAGAAATAATTATGTTTAGAAGACCAAGTCTGTACTTTTTGAGGAGTTTGTAATCTAGTTTTGTTTAAATATGCATACTTGAGGGGCGCCTGGGTTGCTCAGTCTTCAGCGTCTGCCTTCGGCTCAGGTCATGATCCCAGGGTCCTGGGATGGGAACCCCATTGGGCTTCCTGCTCAGCGGGGGGCCTGCCTCTTCCTTTCCCACTCCCCCTGCTTGTGTTCCTGCTCTCACTCTCTCTCTGTCAAATAAATAAAATCTTTAAAAAAATAAATAAATATGCATACTTGAAAAAAAGAAAAATTGAAGTCTCATAATTTGGCCTTATCTGGCTTCTGCCTAACTCTTCGGCTGCCTTTCAGATTACTTTCCTAATCTGCCCGTTCCTTTAGTCATTTTTCCACCTCAGGGCTTTTCGTAATGTGCTTTTTTCTGCCTAGAAATTTCTATCCATTCAAATTGCTAATTATATTTATACTTTTTTTTTTTACTTAAATGTAACTGTATTCTAGAAATTTTCTTTGACCTCTCGGACTATAAAATCCTGCCCTATGCATTCTCATAGCATCTCAGAACACTATTTCAGAGCATTGTTTTCATTCTTACAATGAAAACAATGACATTGTAATAATTACGTCATGATTTGTGTTATATCTTCCTTGTCACCATGGAGGATCCATGATGACAGTGGCTAGTCCAACAATATTTGTTGAATGAATGATCATTTGAATACTTGCCTAGGAAAATTTCATGGAAGAACCCAAGACATTTTCAAATTGGAGAGCAGGTTGGATGGATGAGGTGAGGCCACATTTTGGGAGCTTTGAATATCCATCTGAAATAAGTTGGACGTACCAGGGATTTCTAGGCTCTTAGAATTGACATAATTAAAGGGGTATTTTTTTCAAGTGTAAATTCAGTAGTGGTTGTAGAATGGATCGTATATAGGACGGTCTCGAGTGGTGGTCCTCAAACTTGAGAGTGTGAAAGAATCACTTGGGTATTTTGCTATATGTAGATTCCTGACTTTTATTCTCCCTTCTCCAAATCTAATTCAGTCCAGTACCATAGCCACTAGCCACAGGTGGCTCTTAGGCACTTGAAATGTGCTTGTCTGAACTGAGATATGCTACAAGTATAAGAATACCAGATTTCAAAGACTTAGTATAAAAAAAAAAGAATGTAAAGTATCACAGTGATATGTCTTTCAATCGATTACATATTGAAATGATATTTTCACATGTATTGGATTTATTTCACTTGTTTCATTTTAGTTTTTTAATCTGACTACAAGAACATTTAAAATTACATGTGTGACTCATGTGAGATTTCTGTTGGACAGTGCTGGTCTACTTTATGGGGTCTAGGAGATGACATGTTTTAACCAGCATCCCAAATGATCCTTACATTACTTTTAGAAAAGCATTAGACCATAATGGATATTTTAGTATTGCAGGCCCAGGAGGGCCTAGGAGGTTGAGAACCTGGACTAGATGGATGCCAAAGAGTTGGAATAATGAATCATGGAACACTACATCAAAAACTAAAAAAAAAAAAAAAAGAAGGTATACATATACATATGTATATATATGAGAGCAAGCTATTTGGAGGCAAGAATTGAATCGATGACTTAAAAGGGAGAAGAATGTACTGGTAGTACAGATAAATCCAAGGTGGCAAGCCTGCACTACAGGCTAGTGTTGGTGAAGTCTATGGGTATGTTAGGAAGAACTGCCCAAACTCAGCCTATTTTATTTCTTACTTATCACATAAACACTTAAGTTTCCAGAAGCTTTGGAGAGATGTCTTTCCTATTAATTTTAATTGCTCCATTCGACATTGACCTATCTTATCTAAATCATCTTATCTTTATAGAATGTTTTTTAGAAACTTGTTTTCAGTTACTTGAGTTTAGATTTATTTATAATTCAGTGAAGTCCTTCTAATATTTGGGGGAAAGCTATTTGGACAGTGAGAAGTATAAATATAAATTAAGATTTATTTCTGAAGAAAATTCAAGCAGAGAGCATAACCAAACAAACCCATATCACCAAAAGAGATAACTATGAAAAAGTGTGTCATAAACAGGCTTAAATTCAATATTAGGATGCTAAAACCAGAAATGAAAATTTCTAAAGCTAGAATCAAATGGAATTTTAGACTGAAAGTAACTTAATTAATGACTTAGTAGAACAATCTTATAGTTGAGGAAACTGAGGTCCTGAGTGGATACATGGTTAGTCTAAGATTCAATATCTAGTTAGAAGATTTAATAGTAGAATCTAGAGTTTCTGACTTAGTCTCTTGTTGAATTTTATCAATTTGAAGACATGCTAATTAATGCTCTTGTTTTTAAAAAATCAACTGATTTTAGATTAAGGTTTTTTTTTTTTTTTTAAGATTTATTTATTTATTTTAGAGAGAGAGAGGAGCATGAGTGGGAAGGGAAGAGGGAGAGGGACAGAGAATCTCAAGCAGACTCTATGCTGAGCGAGGAGCCCCACATGGGGCTCAGTCCCAGGATCCTAAGATCATGATCTGAGCCAAAACCAAGTGTTGGACCCCTAACTGACTAAGCTACCCAGGTGCCCCAAGATTAAGGGTTTTTATTCAATAAACTGTACATATAACTTGTCAAGAAAACGGCAGTTACAATCCATAATGCATTTTATGTTAATACACAAATTGTTTCAACTGCGCCAGAAGATGGCGCTATTTACACGTGAAATAATACCTTTCAAAAATTCAGTGCATATGTTTCAATTTGTGCTTCAGTTCAAAGTAAAATTAAGGGAAAATGTCTTTAGTGGCTTCTAAGGTATCGGTATATGTGAAATACATCAGAATGAAAGATTGTTCATGATATACTACAGAATTCATATATTATAAACATTTAGTATATGGATGCTCACTATATTTACACTTAATTTACATATTGTTTTTTACATGGAAAAAGGAAACATTTTAGGTAGTTGAATCATTATTCTTGCAGACTTACGAAAGTTTTCCTTCAGATCACTAGGTGTTATTTTATTCTTGAGGCCAACATCTTGACATAAAGCAGTTTGTTCTAAATCTGTTAAAGCAGAGGGATAGTTTATGATAATTTTAATAAGGTGCATTTACTAAATTTTGAAAAAAATTACTGTGCACATAGGTAATAAATTAATTATTAATTATGTCAGTTTGCAGAATTTGCTTTTTTCTTTTAAAAAAAAGGATGTTGTCATAAAGACCTATTTTCCTCACATACTTTCCCGCTAAGGACTTTCTTTGATTGTTGGTCCACATGTTCAAAAAGATAGCACAACACATTTGAATCATGACATTGTATTAATAAGCAATGGCTTAATAGAGTGAACAAATATAACCCCATACTGGTGTAATTTATAATTTTTAATGATCCAGTTGATATACAGGATATTATAATCTTTTCTTTAGTAAAAATTGAGAAAATATTATTGAGAACCAAATATTATTGAGAACATAGTAATAATTCCATAAGTTCTTATAATGAAAAATATGGGCTGTTTCTTATCAGAAAGTATTACTGTGTTTTGTTATGATTTTGTTTTGATATTATAATTCTCTTATGATAATGGCATATAATCACTTAGAAGTCTTTTCATGGCTCAACCAGGATTAGGTGTCAAAGGTATAATTTTAAAGGCAGGTGATAGTCTTATGCATAGTTAATCCCCAGACTGATGGAATGTGTGTGTGTGTGTGTGTGTGTGTGTAACATATATATGAAGAATGGGTTCTGCAATCAGTTGGATTTGACAGCACGGTGTATTTTGAAATGTAATTGAAGCTCAAAACAACTTAGAACAGTTTCAGGTACAGAAACTATCAACACAAAGCCTCTATGAAGAATGAAAAAGCCATGGTTGCTATGAAATTAATAAAAATAGATTGAATTTCTTAAATGATTTTATAATTATATATTAAATCTCATCAAACATTCTATGCCTATCATACATTTTTTGTTTGTTGTTTCTGAATATTCTGTATATAGGGTTATTTTTATTATTGCCCATATGTAAGTAAAGGTGAATTAGTTCTGCTAAATCTGTCAACTAATAATTAGACCAAAATTGTATCTGAGTGAATAGAAAGATATTTTTTGAGGAGTTCTACAGACAAAATAAAATAAACCATAAATTTGGGTCTTTCTCAAATATTTGTGAATACCAACTTATAAAACACTCATGAGAAGACAAAGCTTTGTGAAAACATGGAAAATCACTTTACTTTAAATTTATATTTTTCTATTTAGATAAACTTGGTTCTGTCAACTGGAACTGTTCTCTTATAAGCTGCCTTGTGTTTATAGCTCATTCAAACAATATAGTAGTCAAGCCATATTTATCAGGTTACAGATCAGTCATGCACGTTAATTCTATTATTTCTGCTGGGATTTCCCACTTAAAAATTGATGATGACAGTGGTTTTTATTCTTGAGTAATGTACATAGTCTGTTTAACATCAACTGACAACAAAACGTCTTACTGAACCCTAGAGTTTTTGGTTTAGTGTTGGAGATCAAGTGGATTAAAAAATAAATGGTATCTTTTTATTATTGCTTAGTTTCGGTATAGTTGTAAATAAAGATGCTAACTTTTCACACTGAAATAGATGGCAATTATCTGTTGTAAGGCTGTCTTTTGGATGATCCAGAATATACCTTTTTAAGCCCGTGTTACATTCATATCAAAAGGAGACTTGAAATGAAGTTTCATTAATTTGTTTATCTCCAAGAATATTCTTGCAGACCCTTGTCTGAGAAACAGCAGGCCGTAGCATTCAGATATTCAAAATGTATTCACAGAATTTGGATATTCTTAAAAGTGAGGTGTGGTTATGAGTTTGTATAATTAAGAGTTATTGATGAGATGGGTTCCTTTTGGGGTTTGGAATTTTACATTAAGATTCTTATTAAATTTGAGTTATCTTTAGTTTCCATTGAATTAATAAGAAATTATAATATTTAACTCCTAAAGGCAGCCGAATATACTACTGTAACACTGTTAAGCGTCTTAGGGACTTAAAAAGTTCTGTGCTGCTCTCAGATGGCTGCCTGCCTGAGGAAAAAGATCAGGAGTGTGGGAAGGGCAGGCCATTACTTAATGCCTCAGGTCCCCCTGGACCTTGACGGAAGGTTATTTGAAGGACCCTGGAAATGTGTATACACCTTCCTCTTTTCTTTCTCAAAGATCTTGTTTAAAATAGTGTATCCCATTAGGAATAGAAAAAATGATGAATATACACCAATATAGGTTTATTTATCTCTAAATTATAAACTTTTCCAGACTATTAGGTACATGTAGTATATACTATATATTTATATATATTTAAAATATATAGGTATTTCAAATGTTATATTTTATATATGTTATATTTAAACATAATAAATATGTATATATTTAAAACATACACAAGTTAGAAATTAAAGAAAGATGAGATGAATGTTTCTTTCGTTTTTTTTTTTTTTTAATTTATTTATTTGAGAGAGAGAGAATGAGAGAGAGCACATGAAAGGGGGGAGGGTCAGAGGGAGAAGCAGACTCCCTGCCGAGCAGGGAGCCCGATGCGGGGCTCGATCCAGGGACTCCAGGATCATGGCCTGAGCCGAAGGCAGTCGCCCAACCAACTGAGCCACCCAGGCGCCCGAGATGAATGTTTCTTTTAAAAATGATACTTGTTGGAGCACCTGGGTGGCCCAGTAGGCTAAGCGTCTGACTCTTGGTTTCAGTTCAGGTCATGATCTCAGGGTTGTGAGATCGAGCCCCCACCTCTGGCTCTGAGCTCAGCTCAGCTCTGAGTCTGCTCCAGATTCTCTCTCCCTCTCCAGTCTCTCCCACTCTGTTCCTCCCCCCCACTCAGGCTCGCTCTCTTTCTCTCTAGAATAAATAAATAAAATCTTTAAAAATGATTCTTGTTATATCACTAGAAAATAATTTATTTTTATGTTCACTAAATGTATTAATAACTATTAAAATTTATGTGGTTAATATGCCTCATTTTAAAAAAAATTTGGTTTAATTATTTGTAAATGATTTAAAAGTCTGATACTGAGTTCAGTTTATTTTAATACTTGGGAGTTTTTTGGTTTGTTTTTGAAGTTTTTGTTTTTAGGAGGATACAAATGGAAGAAGTCCATTAATGACTTATTTATTTATATTTATCTGTATTTTTATAGTTTTAACAAATGGATCTAAAACCAAAGATTTAAGCAGTTTTCGCCCATTTCTTAAAAATATGAAAACACATCTTTCTATTAGTTTGGAATTAATTGTTCCCATCTTTTAATTGCCTTTGGAACTAATTTGTAATTTAGAAAAATTACAAATGGATTAGAAAAATTTGTTTCCAAGGTTTGTTTTCAATTGTACAGATGAAGTTTTTTTTAAAAAAATAATCGATACAAACATGCTGTCTCAGCAGCATGACTGTCTTTTGAAAAACATTTGCTCATTCATTTAAAAAAGTCACTTTTCCTTTTTAAGAACATATTGAGTGTTAATTTTTCTGAAATTCTTCTTAGATAGCACAGTACCGAGTGTTGCCTACATAGAGAAAGGGTGAGTAAATTTGAAACAGTTGACCTTCATTTCCTCAATCTACCAACAGTGACCTGTAACTTTCTGATAGGGTGCTGGTGTCAATCTATTTGTTACATTTTAGTACAGTTTAGTGTATTTTCTTAGATTAAAAAATCAATATAAGTAGACATTCTAACAGTTCTTCTTATACCCCCAAGGGACTATTTTGTGCACATATTCCACTTTGGAAACCATTAGTTAAAAGTATGTTTACAGGAAGGATAAGGTACCCTGAGTTGGGGACAGTAGTGTTCCCTCCTTGCCCCCCCTCTCAGGTACACATGGAATAGACAAATGTAGCTTGGATGACTGACTTGCCTGTGTGGAATGTGAGCTCTCATTCTCCATGCCAGCTTCTGCCAGATCAATCCTGTGAGGAAAAGACATTATTTTTATTGGGAAAAGGTGCCCCAGACTTTTGAACACCATTCATTTTCCACTTAAACCTGCTGAAGGCACAGAATAAAAACCCTCTTCGGAGTTTCAACAGATTCTTATATGGTAAAAGTCCACTTGGAACACATGAAAAAACTTTACTACTTGTAGCATAGAGGTGGAAGGTCATGGCATTGTCTAAGGAAGCAACAATGTCCAACCAATCTACCAGAAGCAGAGTTCACAGGCACATGTGCAAGTAAAAGGTGTCAGCCTCGCATGTTCTAGAGAAATATTTTAGAGGTGGAATATCTGGACAATTTAAGAAGAATTCTGTAAGGATATTTTTTCCCTCACCTGTAAAATGGAGGTAACGATAATACTTGTGACAAAATTTTTGTGAGGATTACAGGAGATAATACAACTGAAGCTTTGGTTTATTGTTAATATATTATTCTTGTTATTATAAATTATTGTTATTATTATTTAGATAGCTTTTCTTCCACTTTCCCAAGTACCTTTCCTGAGTCTGATACATGTGTAGTCTAGGATAACTAGAGGAGTCCTCAGGTAACGCAACTTCAGGAAAAAGATGAGGACAGACCCTGTCTTACCACTATGGTAAACAAAATACAATTATAATAGCTAGCATTTATTGAGCACTTCCTTTCTGCCAGACACTCTTCCAAGTGCTTTATGTGAATCTACTGACTTAATCCTTTCACAAGCACACAAGTTACGTACTTTAATTACCTGTGTTTTATAGCTAAGAAAACTAACTTATAGAAGGAAGTTGAATCATTTATCCAAGATCACCCAACTCAGAGAACTGAAGTCAAGTCCAAGCAATCCAGATGGTAGCAGGATATGAATCCTGAAAGTATGAAAGGTCTGGCTATATTTTAGATAATCTATCATGAGGTGATGCATAGTGGGTCCTTATGTCCTGTCCCTCCCTCCATTCTTGATGTGAAATATTAAGTGAAGTGAGGAATTACCTTCAGTTTCTCAGTGGAGGAGGAGGCAAGATAGGGGAGCGGGGGAGGGCAAAGATAGGCAGACAAGAAAAAAGGGTTGGAAAGATTCTGGGGGCAGCCATTGTGCGGAATGGGAAGAGAATTCAACCAAGAAGAAATAATAGTACAGAGCATTGTTCCTCGATAGATGTTTACTGAGTACTATTTATCTCATGATGTGGAGGTATATGGATGCAAAAAAAGAGCCTTTCTTTTCCAGGCAAATGTAGCTGGGGACCCAATATACCAAAACAGCTGCAGAGAAGGAGGGATAAGATAACAGCCAAGTGAATGTATGCAGTAAATGCAAAATGAATTCAAAAATAACTATGGGAATGTGTCTTGGAGGACATTGCAGTACTTGAAGAGTGTTTAGAACTTTAGCAGGCAAAGATGGGTGGCTGTTAGGGAAGGTTAAATTGAGAACAATTAAGTCTGGTGTGGGTCATAAAGAAAAGGTAGGACAATAACCTTTTTGGATGTAGACATAAAGGTAGGACATTACAGGCACAGAACTTAACATCAATAGACCAAAAGTATGGAAGCACCAAACCAGCTCACTTTTACCCACGACACAGTCTTGATGTAATTAGATCACATCTGGGTCCTTTTTCTAGAGAGCCTTTGTGTGGCAGGCTGAAAAGTTGGGACTTCTCCCAGGAGACATGAGGAAGCCATTGGAAGTTTGGGAACTTTGGAAGAATTTAATTATAGTGATGTTTTAGTAACATGATGGTAGCTGACATGAATTACAGGTTGGAAAGCTATGTAACAGTCCAGGCAAGAAGCACTCAAGACTGTTTCTTCACTGTTTAAATTGCAGCACGTGCTGTAATCATCAGGAGAATCCTTCCTTTGGCCTCATTATCATAGATTCATCAGTTTCCCCCCTTTTCTCCCTATCTTTGGTGTCTTTGATTTCTGGTTCTTTAATTCCTCCAAATTTTTACTCTTCTTCTTAGCTCCTACCCTTTCCTCTTGGCCTTGTTAACTTGTCTTCCACTGCTCTATGTGTATGAGCTGTTCTGCTCTGATCTGACTCGATTCAGAGAGTAGGCCTGCACATTTCAGCCCCACCACAGAGATTTCAATCAACTGAGGCCCTAACTCACTCCATTCCTTATGTTACTGCCATATCCCATAATATTTGCTTAGCTGTAATGGTTACTAATGTTTGATGTCATTTTATTATTTAAATTCAGTAAAATATTTCTGCCTTTTTTTCATGGGATTATGACTAACAGAGGAGCATGTTAAACTGTGTGAATAGAAGATAAGGATAGTAGCTCTAGTAACCCTGTATGTTTCTTATCATTTTATTAAGTTTTCACATAATTTTATTCAAATTTGAAAGTCTTTAAAATTAAAGACAGAAAATCATATACATTAACTTGATGTTCCCCTTAAAATACTAAAATATTGCCATTGGTTTCTATTGGTTACATTGTTTTTCTATTTAAGAAATTATCAGTTTCCGCCTTCTCTTACAGTGACTTAGTATCCAAAACATAGTGAACATTTAACTATATGAGGTGAAAATATATTAAAAAAAAAAATGAATGAAAATGAATAGAAAGAAGTCTTGAATCTAGAATATGGATATATCTACACACATACACAATATGTCCCTATGCCATTTGAATCCATAATAACCTTCCTTTAAAAGCATCATTGCAGGGGCGCCTGGGTGGCTCAGTTGGTTAAGCGACTGCCTTCGGCTCAGGTCATGATTCTGGAGTCCCGCATCGGGCTCCCTGCTGGGCAGGGAGTCTGCTTCTCCCTCTGATCCTCCCACCTCTCATGTGCTCTCTCTCTATCTCATTCACTCTCAAATAAATAAATAAAATCTTTAAAAAATAAAAATAAAAAAAATAAAAGCATCATTGCAGTAGTTTCTAAGTATCTCAAAATTATTTTTAAGTTAAGGCTTTAGGAAAGTAGTAATTTTGAGTAATTAATGCTTAATACAAATGTACCAAAGGCAATAAGAAAGCATTTATAAGATCAACTTTTTAATTATGAGATATTTTATAAATGATTCAGTCCTACACTTCTGCTTGCACAATTCCACATGAAACCTTTTTTCTTCTTTTTTTTTTTTTTAGTGGAAGAGGACAATCAAACTTGGTTTTATCTTGAGAGCTCAAGAAAGGGTAAAAAATGGGTAGCAAGAAGTCTTTTTTGTGGAAAATGAATCCATTTTGAAGTTCAATGGGAAGAAGCAATTTTTGAATTTTGTATAGAAAATTTATCTAACTTCATAATTAACTTGATTATTTGATTTATTATGTAAACAAAGTATAATGTTTCTTAAAGCCTACAAATAACCACTTTTTCTAACCATGAAAGATTAAGTGAAAACAAAGGGAGTGAACAAAAATGGGAGGGGGTCACAGATCTGTATCTGCATGGAGGAACAGGGCAGTACTTTGGGGGAGTGCAATTTACATGAGCATCTGGGTCTTTTGTCATGTTTTGGATGGATGACCTGAGTCTGATATATTGGTGAATAGCATTAAGAAAGGTCTGGTTGTCAAAGGCTAGAAAGAAAAATGCAATTAGCCACAGCAATGAGGTGATGTCTGTGTTTGGGGGAAAAAACTGACACCTAACTGGCAATAGAAAACACTGAAATGATAACATCAGTAGAAGGCCAGATTGTGTGTGTGTGTGTGTGTGTGTGTGTGTGTCTATTATATAATGATCTTAACTCAGTAGGATAGGACAAAAATGTCATTTTTTGGTACTATTTGGCTTATGTGATGAAAGTGAATGTGTACCTGTTACCAAAGAAATGACATGAACTCAATGCATTTTTCACTCATAACACACTGATTTCACCAACCTGACATTCGCAATACTGTTTGTTTCTATTAAAGAAAATTAGAAATAAATAAAAGTGCACTTGGAGTCTAAAAGAAGTTTGCTCTTTTTCGGTCTAATTTTTTTTTTCTTTATAAACCATGCCATCCATAGTAGAGAAGCATATCTAATCTCCCAATTAGGTCAGGCCCCAGGATAATCAATCTCTTTAACAGCAGATGCCTTGTTTTAGCAAATGAATGCTTGGTTTCAAAAGCAGTTTTGTGTTGAGAGAGGAGTGCAGTTGGCACGGGTGATTAGAACTCTTTTAAACCCTATAAAAAGCTTCTGTAGATTGTTTTATGCCCACACTTTGTGAACTGAAGTAAATGTTGTATATCTCCATCTTAAAATGAACATGGTGGGGACTTTATACAGTCTGTGAGAACATCTACATGCATATAAATGGAATTATTTGAAGTCCAACATTTTTATGGCCATTTGAATTAAACTGTGATTTCAATAACATCTAAAACTAGTGAATATGTTTTTAGTAAGTGCTCTTCATGTTAATTAAATATACTCCTTAACTAGTATAACTTAATTATTAGGTTAGCATTTTTTAAACTGAAAATACAATGGCAAGTTAACACGATTCTTACATTTATTGTTTGGCCTACATTTACATTAGTCTGTAAATGCCTTTCTTCGTGTCTGATGCCTTTTCAGTTCATAGTCACATCCATGTGTAAATGAGCAGTGTGCAAGCCAACTTTGAAATCAAGAAGAAATCATTTAACAGTAAAGTTTATAAACTGTATATTAAGTCAAAACTATAGATTGACTTTATTTTGCTCAAAACAACTCATTTAATATATGATAGACTGAAATATAGTGACATACCTTTCACTGTGGTATAACAAAAAAATCTCTAAGACTTCAGTAAATTATTTCAGATAATATTGTTCAAAATCTGATTGCTGGAACTCATCAGTAAGGCCTGAATGTGATACATAAAATAATTCAGAAGGCCACAGGAGTATGTATTTCCTTTTTTAAGAGAGTAGTCACATAATTAAAAGCATTGAGTTGAAACATTTGCAAGGTAGTTAAGAAAAAAAAGCATTCACCTGCATATTTGGGATGTTCTCATTTCAACTTTATTGTATAATGGTTTATTGTATAATGGTCAGTTCTACCAGTTTTTCTCCCCTCTTAAAAATTGCTTCAATCATGCCTAATCTGTGGAAAGTTAATATTTTCCATAGTGAAGGTGGATAGGACATCTGAGGAAAAATTAAAAGCAGATGGCCTTTAATTTAAGAAACATTTGATACTAATTACTTCCTACCTTTCACATGACTTAAATGTCGGTGAGTGTATAGGATTACATTACTTTTTTTAAGAAAGGTTTTAAGGCTAAATTTGGTAGATAAGGTAGAGATCCAGTGAGATGAGATTTTTAAAATACAGGCATTCTTTTTTTTTTTTTTTTTTAAATACAGGCCTTCTTAATAATACCAAATACCAGAACAGAACTGTGACAATTTACTTGTGCTTATTCTAACTCATAATAGCATTTTAATATGATTAGTAGAATGGCTTCTGCGTATTAAGATCCCTAAAGTTTTTAACTGGAAAACAGTTTAATGACCAATCTGTTACTCAGCTATATTTTATTTTTTTATTTTTTAGAAGATTTTATTTATTTATTTGTCAGAGAGAGAGAGAGAAAATGAGTTCTTGGAGGGAGAAACAGGCTCCCGCTGAGCAGGGAGCCTGACGTGGGGCTTGATACCAGGACCCTGGGATTATGACTTTAGCCGAAAGCAGATGCTTAACCAACTGAGCCACCCAGTCATTTCAACTCAGCTATATTTTAGATTTAAAACTTCATTTTATTGCTGTAGCATGTAAAGCAGTTTACATTTGATTTAGTGGAATTAACACTTAGCTTTATATGATAGCTTTCTTAGACCCCAATGATTTTCAGAATCCAGAGATTTCCAAGCTGAAACTTTTTCTGATCATAGAGCTTTCGTAGCTAAGTGTATACATGGATTATTTCTTCCTTAGACATGCACACACATTCACGCGCACACGCAAACACTATAATATAAAAAAAAAAACGTCAGAAAGAAAACATACCAAAATGTTAACACTATCTTTGGGTGATGGATAAATTTGGGGTTATTTATAGAATTGGCTTCCATTTTTAATGACTTTTTTTATACTTAGGAAGAAATGTAACTATTTTCAGTTTCAAATAACAGACATATTAGGATCCCAGCATAGGTAGTGTATAGTTTGACCATGATTTTCTCCGGTCCTCTGAAATCTCTGCAAGGGCAAATACCTGCAAGGGCAAGTACTCTGTTCTTTCCTTGGCACTACCACTTTGGCCGTGATGTTGAAGCAAACCACTCCGTGAAAGTTACAGTTTAATTCCAAAATGGAAGAAGTAGGTTGTGTTTAAAGCATCCCTGGAATGATCCAAAATAACAACTAGTAACCATGGTAAACAGGAATTGTACCTATTCAGGATCTCAGGAGCACTTTGCAGTTCTATTATTGAAGACCCCCAAAGACATTTTGTTGATATTATATCTATGGGTATTTATCACATTAGATATTAAATCTGAGCTATTTTTGAAATATGTATTAATTCATTTAAAATATCCATTTAATTCATTTAAAAATAACAGTGAATACGCGTTACATGTTAACACACATAATATAGTTTCTTGAAAACAAAGTAAAATATATTGAGAAGAACGGCACTATTTTCCATTTTTGTAAATGTCTTTTATGTATGTCTTAGCAGAAGACCGTTAGATTCTCTAACCCGCTTCTACATTCAATTTCTTAGAGTGTGGTATTTTGATTGAAGTATATGAAGAAAACTCGGCTTCATACAAATGTACAGGAGGAAAAGGGAGGGACATTTTACTAATTTTTTCAGATAAATGTGGGTATTCTTCTTTAATATTACTCCAAATCTCCACAAGTACTAGTTTGTTGAAGATCCCATGCAATGTGAAATCTGAAACTATATCAACAAACTTTTAATACCTTTGAAACTAGCCCCAAGAAGATTTCTAAAAGGAGTCTAATTTTTGCTTTAAAAAAATAAATTGTAATGTTGCAACAATAATAACACAACCCCAAGGTTAAGAGGGTAACATTTTAATATGCACCAAAGTTGTTTCCTAACAAACACTGCTCACATTTCTGAACCTGATTTCTTTTCTTTTTTTTTTTTTTTTAGATTCTATTTATTTGTCAGAGAGAGAGAGTGAGCACACAAGCCGGGGGAGCAGCAGACACAGAGAAGCAGGCTCCCCGCTGAGCAAGGAACCTGATTCAGGGCTCCATCCCAGGACCTTGGGATCATGACCAGAGCTAAAGGCAGACACTTGACCAACTGAGCCACACAGGCATCCCTGAACCTGATTTCTTAATTCTTTAGGTGAATCAACTTTCACGTTTACTTTTATTGCATGGATGAGGTCTTAATGCCTTCGCTTTTTATCTTTTTTTGAGATAACTTTATCTCTATGTATTAAACAGATATGAGCTGCATGGGAATATCAATAAATGTTTGATCAATGGTTGTTGGCATGGTGATCTACTTTCCCAGATTTCTGTCTTCACAGTCAGTATACAAGAAAATAATTTCCAAATAAAACCTTTGCTTGCGCCCTGAGAACCAAAATATTGATTTCCAAAAGAAAATATTTGTTTCAGTGGTGAATTTGTATTCCAGAAATCAAAGCCAAACTACACATTTCCTTTTATGGCACTCATATAATATGTCACATATTATTAAAAATAATTTAGAATGTTCCCACACATTGTTTTGATGATGTCTCTTTTCCTTGTAAACATTGGTACAAAATGTTCTAACAATGAACTAATTATAAAAAAAAAAATCTTTTTTTTCTTTAATCTTTAAAATCCCTTTTCTTTTAAAATTGATGTCTGTTTGTTTCCACTAGGAAATGCAGATGATACATTTTCATGTTTTGTTTTTTTTTTCAATGATGAAAACAGTAATGTCACTCTTTGCTTGTGAGTCCAATAGCCACGCTAGAGGATTTCTGCAGATGTGGCTATCAATATATTCAAGATCCAAAGAAACCATCTTTTACCTTTCATACTCTCCCAGAATAGATAAGGTTCCCCTATTGTGCAATCTCATTTCTACAGCCTTGGATTTCCACACACTGCGCTCATTGTAGTTGATAATTATTTATTTGTACAATCAGTTGATTTTTTTATGCCTAATTTTAGCTAGGTTTTTATTTTTTTATTTATTTTTATTTTTTATTTTTTATTATGTTCAGTTAGCCAACATATAATACATCATTAGTTTTTGATGTAGTATGCAAAGATTCATGAGTTGTGTATAACACCCAGTGCTCATCACAACACGTGCCCCCCTTAATACCCATCACCCTGTTACCCCATTCCCCACCCCCCTCCCTTCTGTAACCCTCAGTTTGTTTCCTGGAGTCCAGAATCTTTCATGGTTTGTCTCTCTCTCTGATTTCTTCCCATTCAGTTTTCCCTCCCTTCCCCTATGGTCCTCTGCACTATTCCTTATGTTCCACATAGGAGTGAAACCATATGATAATTGACTTTCTCTGCTTGACTTATTTCACTTAGCATAATCCCCTCAGTTCCATCCATGAGGCAAATGGTACGTATTCACCCTTTCTGATGGCTGAGTAATATTCCATTGTATATATGCAATCAGTTGATTAATAACTGTTTCTTTCACTACACTGTAAGCTCCAAGAAAGAAGGGTCTGAGCTGGCTTTTCTATTTTCTGCCCAGGACAAGGGCACAGTGTTGGGCACAGGTTAAGAACTCTGGAAAAGCTGCTGAATATATGACTAAATCAATGCTGTTGAACATTTGATGCACTTTAGATTCCCCAGAATATTTTCTTGAACCTTGTATATTTTGAGATTAGCCATCCTTCTTGAATTAGATTTTGTCATAAATCTCAGTTGCTTCTTTCTCACCTCCTTGACTATTCCTTTCTTATCTTCTTTCATGGTTTTATTCCCCTTATGTATATATTTTATTCTCTTTATTTTTTAAGTTTTTACTTAAATTTCAGTTAGCTAACATTCCGTGAATTATTAGTTTCAGGTGTACAATATAGTGGTTCAGCAATTCCATACATCACCCGGTGCTCAGCACGAGTACACTCTTTTCTCCCCATCACCTATTCCCCCCATCCCCCTGCCCCTCTGGGAACCATCAGTTTGTTCTTTATTATCAAGAGTCTGTTCCTTGGTTTGCATGGCTTTTTGTTTTAATTTCTAGCTCCTTAAGGTAAGCAGGAAGTTCTGTATTGTTCCTTACTATTTTTCTCTTTTTACCTACTTTCTCTCAATTAGCCATAACCTCCGTGATTCCCATAGTTAAATGTCCAATCCCAGTCTCTCCCTCAGACTGTGTTTCTGCATTTTCCAGGTATTCTCTGTACATTTCCAACCAGATGTCCATCTTTTTGCAGCTCACAGGCCTAGGACATCTTCCATA